>NC_051163.1:157131912-157181477 GCF_013339745.2 Dermacentor silvarum | reverse complement strand
CCGTGGTTCACCAGGAGATCGCTAATATGGGTCTCCCCAGCGCCTGCTCCTTGAGTCGTCCTGACACCGGCCCTGCTCATATGCCTCGGTCCTATCACAGTCCACCCTACAGTGCCCGTTATCCCTACAGTGCGCGCAATCCATCGGACTGGCGTACACCTGATGACAGGCCGATCTGTTTCTGCTGTGGCCGAATCGGTCACGTTTCCCGTCACTGCCGTAGCCGTTGGCCGTCCCCGCCTCGAAACACATTCTGGAATTCAAGTTCGCCCCGCAGTTCTTCACCCTGTCGCTTCTACGAAGCTTCCGACGCCGCTACCACTCCTCGCCGCTATACTCGCTCGCCCTCGCCTCAACGTCGCCAGCCACGTGCGCCCCAGCTTCGCCGCTCGCCCTCGCCGACCTACCCAGGACCATCCCAGCCGGAAAACTAGGCAATGCGGCACCTTGGGGTAGTGCTGCAATATCGAACTCGCCGCAAAATCCTCTTTTGACGCTGTTTACGAGACATGCCCTTCTTGACGTCCACGTTGATGGTTCACCCGTGACAGCACTCATAGATACCGGAGCGCACATATCGATTATGACCAGCCGCCTTTGCCGCCATTTAAGGAAAGTTGTTACACCTGCCGTTACTCGGGTCGTACGAATTGCCGACGGCAGCACGGTAGCCGTGATCGCACTGTGTACTGCACGTGTGAGTATTTCCGGCCGCCAAACTGTCGTCCTTTTCACTGTGCTGGACCAATGCCCCCATGACCTCATACTAGGCCTCGACGTCCTCTGCCCATTCAGCGCTCATCGATTGTTCCTCTAGTACTGTGCGTCTTGACCTGCCTCTGCTGGACGATCCTCCGATACCTCGAGAAATTCGCCTAAGACCGACTGATTTTGTTCCCGTTCCACCACAGGCCTTGACATACATTGAAATGGCGCCATCTACGCCAGTTCCTGATGGTGATTACATCTCCGCTTCTATAACTGCCATCGTTCTCAGCCACAACGTTACTGTCCCGCACACAATACTTAGAGTCACAGACAATCGCACGTATCTCCCGGTGGTGAATTTCGGGCTCACAAAGCAAATTCTGCCTAAAGATATCACCCTGGCTACGATCACTGCTTTAGCAGTTCACTGGGCTGAGACTTTTGCCGTCGACGCATCCTGTGAATCTTTCCGGTCTGCCACTTGTACTGACCACGAAATTAGGAAAATGATGGCCCCGAATCTCACACCTGTGGAGGCTGACCAGCTCTGCAGTTTATTGGTTTCGTACAAGGACAATGTCCTACAGACATTGTCCTTGGTTTCGTACAGTACAGTACAGTAAAGGTTTCGTACAGACAATCTCGACGACGGGGAGGAGGACAAAGTGCTGTTCGTGGAAACAGCCTCTCTGTATTCTCAGCTGCTGTTTATCTATCTCCTGTAAATACACCTTGTAAATAGTTTATACCCGTCACAATATGAAATGGAAGAGCGCAGATGCATGGATGTCTGCCTAATGAATCCTGTCAGCAACATTCTCGCGATACACTGCAGTCTACTAAACGTTGCACGGCCTATGAATTTTATTCGATTTAAAGAGGGACTACATTGTACGCGTGAACGAGCCTTGGTGCTCGCAGCCCTGTTAACGTTCAAGGGTCCATGCTAAAGAAGATACTGTTTTGTTCGCCCAACCTATTACGATCCTAGACGGACGGCACTGCAGTACGGCCTTTTATCTGATACTTCAGAACGAGGGCAACAGCGTGCTCAGTGCCGAGCAGGTGATATAACACTCCGTGGTCGGGCCGTCGCCTTCTTGCTTGCTTCTGTGAATGTCCATTAACAGTAATTGTTGTCCTTCGCTGTTATTTCAGTGTACTTAGTAATCACTGCGCAATCGCAAGCGAACCACAACTGCAACGCTTCTGCAGGAGCACATACATTAGGGCTGCCGTTGCTTCCCCTGTAACATTTGAATAAGTGATTCAATAGTACGAGTTGGCATCGGGCAAACAAAGATACCTATTAGAACCCTCCGATTCCCAAGTTTGTAGTATATGACGCTCTGTCATTTCATTATTATCGAGAAAGACAGTCATGACGCGTTGAAACCACACACGGAAATTGAATCACGATCGTTATTCGTTGTACTGAAAGCTCGTAGTACAGAATATTTTTACATTGAAACTATAAGCACGCAACTTCTGAAACAGCAATTTCTAAAAAGCTCGTTATTCTGAAAAGTTCGTACATGTGGTGCGTCATGCGATTTTGAGACATGTGTAAAATTCCTGCTAAGGGTATTTCGACTGAAGCTCTAGAAAGTACCTCTGAATCTGCAGCGGCGGTGCGTTCTTTGTTATTTCCAAAAAGTGTTGCTGGTGCTGCCGTTGTTGTTTCCCTGGAGCCATACACCTAGCATGCTGCTCCAGATGACAGTGGCAACGTATGAAATGACTCCTTAATATACACTGTACACGCACGCGCACAACATGCCCAAGAAACTGGCACAAGCATGGAGATTAACAAGTACCCAGTGCACATAGAGAGTATACAGTTATTGTGAAATGGACGAAACTGGCAATCAGTATTCAAGCGGAGATTGTACCTCAGACACCATGTGACGCCGAAAATACTGGACTTTCTTTGATGCATAACCACCCGGTACCTAACACTGACCCCTGTCTAAAGAAGAATAGCGGAGCCCCCACAGAGAGTTAAGCGGGGAGGACGCGATAGATCTTGGAAAAATACCGATGGATATTCTTCCGCACCTGAAAAGACAAAACGCCATGTTTCCTGACTGGTACCCTAAGGTTAAATGCCCTTGGTGCGAGGGTAGTCCCACTTTACACCACGTATGATGGGGCTGCACTCAAAAGGCACATTCACTTAACACAGAGTGAAGCTTACAGAAAATCCTAAACTCTAAGCAGTGGGAGGCACGACTGTCCAGCTCAGACCTTGAGGAGCAGCTGGTTCTCCTGGATCACGCCGGGCGGGCGGCTAATGCCAGCGGGGCCCTAGACTAGAGGACTCCGACCATCTACTCCCCAAACCCTCTTTCCTTTTTCACCAATAAAGTTTCTATCTATCTTTCTTTGATACATAACCACCCGGCATCTTACACTAGCCCCTCCCTAAAAAAAGATAAGCGGAGCTAAACTTTTATAGCACTAGGGAGGTGTTCTATCCTAGTGCAGCCTGCATTGTACGTGTACAATATGCAACCAGTCGACTACAAAGTGCGCGCACACTTCTCAGATTATCAACTTCAAAATTAGTACATATGCATTTCTACGTTGCTAAAATGTGGATGGCCCTTCAAATGGTGGTTTCAATACCAACACTTTTTACCAAAGCATGTCTACCACAACTCCGTGGAAACGTTGTAAGGCCCTTCTCTGTAAAGAACAAATGCAAAAACGTAAGACTGGCGAAGACGCCGGCTTGAAATTCCCGCAGCAGCTTGGCGAGACGTCAGGGATTTCGACGGCTTCAGCTCGAGCCTAGTTAAATTTCATTGCATTCGCATTCGTAGAGCGCTTCACACAGTTTCCGAGGGCTATGCATATCTATCTATCTACGTTTGTATCTGATTGTATCTAACCGTTTCCCTGCATACCTGGGTCACTGGGTAGTCAGTGGTCGGATGTGTATCGCATCGGGCTGATGTGCTGAGGTAACTGGGTTCGAAACCAACCACCATCAGGCCAACTTAGGTCACTGAGTATGTGCCAATATGTACGTATATACGTGCCCCTCCTTGCTGGCCTCCAATTAACCTCTTCGATGCCAGCGAGGGCCACTGGCTATATGCCAGTAGGTGTGTTTACCGCCATTCAATGGACGTCTTTGACACCAACTGGGGTAAATAGGCATATGCCACTTGGAATGTGCAACACTACAATGACGCATCGACACATACATATATATCCGCAAACTGAAAAGTGATCACCAGCTTCGTGACAACTATGCGATGAACGCTTGTTCCTTCGAAGCTGGGAGGTGGCGGGTTCGAGCACCCTGTGGTGTATATGGTGAACCCACTACCGGTGAATCCGTGATTACGTGCAGCTGTACTTCGCGTCTCTGTGTGGAGAGCGTAATTAGCCGCACGGCGAATTAGGCCTGGACCTCATCGGTACAGTGGAGCCTGTTCGACACGGCATCACTTTGATTGCGGCTGCAGAGTGGAATCTCGGCCGAACAACGTGCGTGGCATTCGGGTAGGAGAGACTTGGGGTGGGAATAGGTGTTAAGGGTATAGTGCCACGCAAACGACAAAGTCTCTGTTAAAAAAGAAAACGCGTTCAAATTCACGGCTTGCTGCTCGAGCTTCAACGTCGAACGCAACAACAACATAATTTGGCTAGCTGGTTCTCCCAAGCCCCGCCAGCGACACAAAGGCGATGTTTGTATCCAAACGGACCAAACGCAAATGAAGGACTGCACCCTTTTTTTTAATGCGTTACCATTCTTAGGGCCCTTCACGCATTTGACAGGTCCTATGTGTGTATGCTTGTTTGTTTGTTTTGTACTAAAGCGACGCAGAGCAGGAAAAGCTGGAAACCCGAGCGGCTCACAATCGCGCCAAGCACTGGCGTTCCGGCTGGCTTAGGGGCTGCACTGCAGGCATCGAATATACAATTTGGCTGGCCTTGCCCGTGCGCTCTTTCTCTTCATTACAGTTTGTTTCTATCTAACCATCTTCCCACCTACCCTGCTCACCGGGTAGTCCGTGGTCGAATGATTAGCGCATCTTTAAACAGACCCCTTGAATTTATCCGATGCTAAACGGACTTCAACCCACATCACAAGAATTCCTCAAGGACAGCAACCCGATGCATTAGCAGGCTGCGCCACAAATGCACCGGGCATGTTCATTTGTGGCGCAATTGCCCCAACCTCGAGGTCAGCATCACAGCGCCATAGTTAGGGGTAACTGGTAGTCCTGATAACGAAAGCCACCCACGGACGGTTGACCAGACGATTTGCGGGCAGACGCTGTCTTTTTATTATTTTACGCCCCACAATAACGAATGTCAAAAGGATTTCAAGATGCGTTACAAACTGCGTAAGCGGATAGGGCGATTAGGAGGCGTTGGCGGGCATGTATTCTATAAAGGTTCGCTCTCATAAGAATTTATCATGCTAACACAAGCTTTAACTTCTATAACTGTAAGCGAAGAACAAACAGTAGTTATGCAATTCATCAAACGGTATAGTGCCTTCCTCAACGATCATCGAATACAGTAGCAACAACGTGTACGGACGGCACCCCTGGAGCTCCGCTCTGGTCGACGGTTGTGCTCACCAACACCAGTCATGGCACAAACCACCGCATCCACTGCTGCCACCACCTCAGCTCCGCCAGCTGGGCCCATTTGGTCCGTCACCGCACCGCAACGCGACCCTCATGTTTTTTCTGGCCTTCGCGGCGAAGACGGGGAAGACTGGCTTGACCAGTACGACAGGGTGAGCGCTTGCAACCATTGGTACGAGTCCCACAAGCTCCGCTATGTTGCCTTCTACCTGGGGCAAGTGGCCCAAACTTGGTTTTTCAACCATGAGCGCGACTTCCCTGATTGGTCAGTATTTACTGCGCAGCTGCGACAGATATTTGGCACATCTGCTGGCTGCTCCGAAGTAGCGAAACAGAAGCTCACTACCCGCATCCAGGGAGCCGAGGAATCCTATACCTCCTACATTGAGGACGTTCTGGCCCTCTGCCAGAACGTCTGGCCCTCTGCCAGAACCGGCTCAGAGTGACATGTCCGAAGCGGCACATCTCCGCCATATCCTGAAGGGCATCAACTCCGTTGCTTTTCACGCCCGTGTTATTTAGAACCCCACTTCCGTTAGTGACATCATCACGACTTGCCAACGACTTGCCACGATCTGCTCCTTTCGTCTTCCACGCGCCTCCCGCGACGCTCACCTTAGCGACAACGACGAATTGCGAGCGCTCATCCGCATCATTGTGCAAGAGGAGCTTCACGGCCATGCTCTGGCCAACACCACCATTGCGTCTTCGCGCGCTCCTCCTCCCAGTTTGCGCGAGATCATTAAAGAAGAACTGACGTCCATGCCAAGTGTCACACATGCCCGGTCACCTGCGCCTGTTTGTGCACCTTCTTACGCCGAGATTGCTTCGCGGCCTGCGGTCCCAGTTTCCATCTGCACCTGCCACCGTTGTCTGCGACCACCTGGCCTCGATGGCAGCGAAGGCCCCCGTGCAACCATACGACTCTACCTGGCGCCCTTCCCGCCCAGTATGTTTCTACTCTGGCATACGTGGTCATATCTCTCGTTTCTACCGCCGGCGCCAGCACGATGAACGACGTGGCTATTCCGCCTATGAGAGAGACTATATGCCCAAATCGGAAGCCTACGTTCCAGGACCCTATATGTCCTCGTCACGTCGCTCATCCTCACCTCCGTTGCCTCAAAACATGTCCCGGTCTTCGCGCTCACCCCGTCGTCGTTCCCCGTCTCCGTTCCGCTGTACTTCATCGCCCCTGCGTCCTGCCTCCACTTCTTTGGACAACCATCCGGTAAACTAGACGCTGCAGTTTTTGGAGGAGAAACTGCTTGTTTGCTAACTGTCCCAATTCCTCCTGCTCGCCCGACTAATTTACTCACTGTTTGTCTGGAAGGTGTTTCTGTCGACGCTCTTATTGACACTGGCGCCGCCCTCTCTGTTATTCTTCGCGCACTATGCTTCCGTCTACGAAAAGTGCAAACTCCGTATGTTGGCACGGTCTTATGTGGCGCCAATGACAGTCTGATTTACCCTACCGGACAGTGTACTGCTCGTGTCCTCATCGACGGAATTCGCCATCATATTCAGTTTACTGTTCTTTCGTCGTGCGCTCATCCGATCATCTTAGGCTGGGATTTCTTGTCAGCGGCATCTGCTTTCATTTCGTGCGGACAACCACTGATACATATTACGGACACCGAGCTCTCTGACGCTGCCGATTCCTTTCCGTCCCACCTTGTCACAGCGGCAGATTTTGTTCTTCCACCCAGCCAAGCCCGCATTCTCACCATTAGATAAAAGCGAAAATATAGACGGCGACGCAGTAGCTTTCCTTCCTCAGCGCTGCATTTTTCGGGGAATCGCCATCGCTTCTTGTCTAGTGCGTTTCTCACGCGGCTGCGCCAGTCTGACCGCCTACAACACGACATCAGAGCTCTTGTATTGCCACACAGCGCGAGGCAGCCCACGAACACCAACCCGACAAAATTATGATGATCGTGCGGATGGGTATATACACATGAAGATGATGATGAAATGCACAGTTAGCGCTCACACTAACTCCCCCCCCCCCCCCCTTACGAAAGCGGCCGGCAAGGCAGCGAGTCAGAAACGGTCAGAACCCCGAAGATACGGCTTCAGGCGAGAGACGTGAACAATTTCAGTGCTGCGGCAACGGCCGTCAGTAACCGAGGTAACAGGAGCTACGCGATAGTTCACGGTATATGTTCTTTCAAACACGGTATATGGGCCGCGTTACCTGTGAAGAAATTTTTCACAGAGCCCTGGCACTCGAACTGGTGTCCACAGGAGCACTTCGTCGCCTGGGCGGAACGAAATGACACGACGGGTTGCATCACAACGGACTTTCCTCTTGTCCTGAATGGTCGCGGTGTGGACGAGCGCAATTTTGCGGCAGTTGGCGACGCGGGCGACGAACTTCTCTGGTAGAGATGTGGATGGAACAGAAGGCGTAGAGAGGAAAGTGGTGTCCAAAACAAAAGACGATGCACGGCCATACACGAGGAAAAAGGGGCTGTAGTTTGTTGTGCGTTGAACCGCGGTATTATATGCAAATGTGACGAAAGGAAGTATAGTGTCCCAGTTTGTGTGGTCGGGTTTCACATACATGGAGATCATGTCGGACAGAGTTCGATGGAAACGCTCGGTAAGACCATTGGTCTGGGGATGGTACGCAGAGTTGGTCTTATGGATGGTGTTTGAGGCTTGCAGGACTTCAGCAAGCACATGGGAAAGAAATGTCTTGCCACGGTCACTTAGAAGAACACGAGGGGCACCGTGGCGCAAGATAATGGCTTGCAGGACAAACTCGGTGACCTCAGAAGCCGCACCAGAAGGAAGAGCTGCCGTCTCAGCGTAGCGAGTGAGGTGGTCCACGGCGGTGACAATCCAGCGGTGACCCGCGGGTGTAAGCGGAAAGGGACCATATAAGACGATGCCCACGAATTCAAAGGGAACGGACGGGCACGGCAATGGTTGTAAAGGGTCGGCGGGAGGAGAGGTCGAACGTTTTCGATGTTGGCATGACGCACACGAACTGACGTACTTGGCAACACTAGTAGACAGGCCAGTCCAGAAACAGCGAGTCTTAATGCGGTCGTAGGTTTTATCAAATCCTAAGTGGCCAGCCGTTGCGTCGTCGTGAAAAGCTTGTAAAATTTGCAGCCGAAGTGAGCGAGGGACGACTGGGACCCTTCGGTGACCTGTAGGGTGGTAAACTTGCCGCAATAATGAGCAGTCATAAAGTTTAAACCGTGCCAGTTGTCGTCTTAAGCGGCTGTTGGGACGACGGGATAAGCCAGTGAGCCGGTCGATAATTGTGCGGCAGTACGTATCTGCACGTTGGAGGGAGGCGAGGTCTTCGGAGGACAGAATGTCGACCGAGGTCACGAACCGTACCGGGGCCATGGTTGTGGTCGGTTGGCTGGGCGGTGCCGAACGGAGGGAAGGTGAGACATGGGCATTTGGCGACAGCGGGCAACGGGATAAAGCGTCAGCATCTTGATGTTGCCTGCCAGACCTATACGTGGCAGTGTAGTCTTACTCCTGCAAACGCAGAACCCAACGCCCGAGACGTCCGGACAAATTCTTCAGGGAGGACAATCAACACAGAGCATGGTGGTCAGTCACAATTGTGAATTGGCGGCCATATAAATAGGGGGGAAACTTTTGTATAGACCATACGATGGCGAGGCATTCTTTTTCGGTAATAGAATAGTTTCGCTCAGCAGGAGAAAGAGTACGACTCGCGTAGGCCACGACTTGCTCTTTAGAGGCGTGATTCTGCTGCAGTAGGACAGCGCCTATTCCATGCCCACTTGCGTCAGTGTGGAGGATTAGAGGCTGTGGGAACAAAGTGACGAAGCACCGGTCCTGATGTGAGGCATCGCTTGAGGGTCTGAAAGGCGGCTTCACAATATATATATATATATATATATATATATATATATATATATATATATATATATATTGTTGCGGGGATAACGTTTATTTAGGGAGTGAGTATGGCTATATACAAGGTTTGGACAAGCAGCAGCGACGGATGTAAGGCTGTCGCGCGCCTCTGGCCACTTCCTCGCCGTCGTCTTCGTCCGACCGCCAGTAGCAGCCCCTTCACTGTCTCGTGGCACTACCCCCCCCCCCCCCCCGGGGCGAGAGCGCCGACCCGGTGCTTGCTACGACAGATCAGAGGGTCCAGTTACGTATGGCTTAAGTCTCGCAACGTGCACGATAGCAGAGGTTGGGGGCGTAGACGGCGCTGGTGCGGTGACTGGCTCGATCTCATACGTAACGTCGCTGACTTGACGTAGCACCCTGTAAGGACCATCGTAGCGGGACAATAGCTTTTCGGAGAGACCGATGCGGCGGGACGGAGACCACAGTAGCACGAGAGCGCCTGGGGAGTAAGAAACGTCTCTGTGGCGACTATCATACAGGGCTTTCTGGGAAGCCTGAGACACTGTGAGCCGTTCACGTGCGATCTGGCGAGCTGTGTCGGCGCGCGCTAGGGCGTCGCGAACGTACGTGGTGGTTGAGCTGACAGGAAGTAAAGTATCGAGAGGCAGGGAAGGTTCGCGTCCATACAGGAGATAAAACGGGGAGTAGCCAGTAGTGTCATGTCGGAACGAGTTGTAGGCGAAAGTAACGTACGGCAAAGTAGCGTCCCAATCGCGGTGATCGGCGGAGACGTACACGGAAAGCATATCGGTCAGAGTTCGGTTCAGGCGCTCTGTGAGTCCATTCGTTTGGGGGTGATAAGCAGTTGTGAGCTTGTGGTGGGTAGAGCAGGAACGAAAGATGTCATCGATGACGCGAGACAGAAAGTATCGGCCTTGATCGGTCAGAAGCTGTCGAGGAGCACCATGATGCAGGATGATGTCATGAAGGAGAAAGTCGGCGATATCCGTAGCGCAACTGGTTGGGAGGGCAGGGGTAATGGCGTATCGCGTCGCGTAGTCGGTCGCTACGGCGACCCACTTGTTGCCTGATGTCGAGGTTGGAAAGGGACCAAGAAGGTCGAGCCCAACACGAAAGAATGGCTCGGCGGGAATGTCTATAGGGTGAAGCAGACCGGCAGGTAACATAGCTGGCCTCTTGCGGCGCTGGCATTTGTCGCAGCTAGCGACATATCGTTGGACGGAGCGATAGAGACCAGGCCAGAAGAAACGGCGCCTGACGCGATCATAAGTGCGGGTGACACCAAGGTGACCAGCAGTGGGCTCATCGTGAAGCTGGCGAAGGACATCTGACTGCAGATGGGCAGGCACGACAAGGAGGCGTTCAGGGCCCTCAGGATGCATATTATGGTGGTATAAGGTGCCGTCCTGAAGGAAGAACAAGTGGAGGGAAGGGTCGGGTGTGGCGGAGTTGAGACTGTCGATGATAGACCGTAAAGCCGAGTCGCGGCGTTGTTCGTCCCGTATATTAACGAGGTCCGAGATAGACAAGACGCAGGCGTCGGTGTCTTGCTCGGAGACGTCAGGGGAATCCACGGGATGCCGTGAGAGACAGTCAGCATCTTGATGAAGCTGACCGGACTTGTGCACCACTGAAAACGAGTATTCTTGGAGGCGCAGAGCCCAACGACCAAGGCGTCCTGTAGGGTCTTTGAGCGAAGAAAGCCAACAGAGGGCGTGATGATCAGTTACGACGGTAAAGGTGCGGCCAAACAGGTAGGGACGAAATTTGGCGACAGCCCAGACAAGAGCAAGACACTCTCGTTCCGTGATGGAGTAATTCTTCCCCGGTGCGGACAGGAGGCGGCTAGCGTACGCAATAACACAGTCGTGGCCGCTCTGACGCTGAGCGAGGACGGCACCGATTCCATGGCCGCTGGCATCTGTGCGAAGTTCCGTCGGTGCAGTCGGATCAAAATGCGCTAAAATAGGGGAAGTCGTCAGGGCATCTATAAGCGCCGAAAAGGCAGCAGCTTGGGGTGAGCCCCATGTAAAAGCAACGTCTTTTTTGAGGAGCGCAGTAAGGGGACGCGCAATGTCGGCGAAATGACGAATAAAACGTCGGAAATAGGAGCACAATCCTATAAAACTGCGTACGTCTTTGGCCGAAGAAGGGATAGGAAAATGCTTCACGGCGCGAACTTTTTCAGGATCGGGCTGGACACCTGCCGCGTTGACGAGATGGCCAAGTACGGTTATTTCACGGCGTCCGAAACGGCATTTTGAGGCGTTCAGTTGGAGACCGGCATTGCGGAATACCTCGAGAAGGGTGGAGAGGCGCTGAAGATGGCTGTCAAATGTTGGCGAAAAAACAATGACATCGTCAAGGTAGCACAAGCAGGTTGACCATTTCAAGCCACGAAGAAGCGAATCCATCATGCGCTCGAATGTGGCCGGCGCATTGCAAAGGCCGAAAGGCATCACTTTAAAGTGATAGAGGCCATCGGGAGTTACGAATGCGGTTTTTTCGCGGTCCAGTGGGTCAACAGCAATCTGCCAATAACCTGAGCGAAGGTCAATAGATGAGAAATATTGGGCGCCGTGAAGACAGTCGAGTGCGTCGTCGATACGGGGCAAGGGATAGACGTCCTTTTTCGTGATCTTGTTTAGGTGTCGATAGTCAACACAAAATCGCCAGGTGTTGTCCTTTTTCTTGACCAGCACAACAGGAGCGGCCCAAGGACTCGAGGACGGTTCGATGATGTTCTTGGCCAGCATTTTATCGACTTCCTGTTGGATTATGGCGCGTTCTGCAGCGGAAACGCGATAAGGGCGCCGGTGAACCGGTTGCGCATCACCGGTGTGGATGGAGTGCTGAACAACTGTTGTCTGGCCTAAAGGGCGATTTTCGAGATCAAAGATATCGGAATACGACAGCAAGACACGGCGAAGATCTTCTGCTTGCGTATGCGAAAGGTCGGCTGATATCATTTTCTCTAAATTGGCACATAGCGATGAGGTGGCTGTGAGAGAGCCGGAAACAGTTCGAGGGCCGTCGACGGCTAACACAGAAATCGCGCATTCTTGCAACGACGACATGGTGGCAAGCGCGATGCCAGCAGGTAGCACGTGGGTAGAAAGACCAAAGTTCAAAAGCGGCAGGCAGGTTTTGTTGTCGCGTACGGTAACCACAGTGTGCGGGAGGACGACAGAGTGCATCAGGACCACGTCGAGAATCGGGGAAACAACGTATTCACCATCGCACACAGGAGGAGAGGGACTTAATGGGACGTACGTGGAGGCTTGCGGTGGCAGGTGGAGGAACTCGACAGAGCATAAGCGGCTGGGAGTGTCCGATAGTACGTGGGCGTCGAAAGGGAGCTCCAGTTGAAGTACACCTGTGGAGCAGTCGATAAGGGCTGAGTGCGTCGAGAGAAAGTCTAGGCCGAGGATCACGTCGTGGGGACACTGCGCAAGCACGGCAAACAAACCAATGGTCTGATGGCCAGCAATGCACACTCGGGCGGTGCACATACCAAGAACGGCAGACGAGCTGCCATCAGCGACCCGTACTGTGCTCTGAATTGCGGGCGTAATCACTTGCGGAGCTGCGTACGGAGAGCAGCGCTCATTATTGAAATCTGTGCTCCGGTGTCTATGAGGGCCGTAACGGTGACGTCGTCCACTTGAATGTCCAGAAGGTTTCGGTGCGTAGGTACAGTCAACAGAGGATTTGTATATCGGGTCACTGATGCAGCGTCACCTCCGGGAGCTGCACGGCTTAGTTTTCCGGAGCGTAGGTGCCAGGCCGTGCAGGGGACGATGAACCGGTATGGTCGCGGCGATCGAGATCGACGGCCTTGTGGGGACGGTGAGCGGCTAAACCTGGAGTGTGGAGCGGCGGCATCAGAAGCATCGGAAGCATGTGGATCAGAGCGAGGCGAAAACCGTCGAATGTTGCCTCCAGGACGACGCCAAGATCCAGTGCTCCAGTTTGAAGGCGACGACCAGCTACTGCGGCAGTGACGGGCAATGTGTCCAACGCGAGAGCAGTTGAAACATATCGGTCGGTCGTCTGCCGTCCTCCAGTCAGCCGGGTTTCTGTAGCGCGAAGGGTAGACCTGGTTCTGGGTGACATTTGCAGGGGTACGTTCGGATGTACGAATGGAACAGACGGCCGATGATAATCCCATGTTCGCGAACTCCTGGCGGACGACTGCTTTTATGAGTGACACGGTGGGCAGGTTGGCTGACTGAACGTCTGGAAGAACGGTCGTAGGAGCTAGAGCTTCAAGTTCGCGGCGGACAATACGCGTTACATCTTCTGACGCTGTAGCCGGTACAGGCGTCGGTGGGCCTTCGCATGATGACGTGGCGGCAGTGTTAGGTAGCCGAAGGAACTGGCGGGTGATGCGGCGACTCTTCGCTTGTTCAAAGCGCTAGCATTCCTTAACTATGGTGTCGACCGTCGTACAGTCCTTACACACCAGTAGATTAAACGCGTCGTCGGCTATTCCTTTCAAAATATGCGATATCTTATCATCTTCGGCCATTTGTGCGTCAACTTTTCGACAAAGGCCCAGGACGTCCTGTATGTACGAAATGTACGATTCAGTGGTCGTCTGGATACGAGATCCCAACTCCTTTTTAGCGGTCTGCTGTCGGTCAAATGATCTGCCGAACAACTCACGCAGCTTCGCCTTGCAAGCGTCCCAACTTGTAAGATCTTCTTCATGCGTCCGGTACCACACGCGTGCCGTCCCTTTCAGATAGAATATCGCGTTGGCTAACATAACCGTGGGGTCCCACCTGTTGCGGTTGCTGACGCGTTCGTACATGTCGATCCAGTCTTCGACATCCAAGCCATCTGTGCCAGAAAAGGTTCCCGGGTCTTGTGGGTGCAAAAGAATCACAGTAGCCGGTGGCTGCTGCACCGTCGACACTTCACTGGTCATCGCGGAGCAACCAAGACGGCGACCGCTTCGAAGTTCCGTGCTTGGTTGACGGAGCCGGCACGTTGACAGGTTTACCCAGCACTTCCACCAAAGATGTTACGGGGATAACGTTTATTTAGGGAGTGAGTATGGCTATATACAAGGTTTGGACAAGCAGCAGCGACGGATGCAAGGCTGTCGCGCGCCTCTGGCCACTTCGTCGCCGTCGTCTTCGTCCGACCGACAGTAGCAGCCCCTTCACGGTCTCGTGGCAATATATATGAGAAATAGGAGAAGCCCAAGAACAGAGCCTTGGTGCACACCAGATAGAACAGGGGGATAAAGTTGAAGAGACCGAGTTAGCGGAAACAAAATTGAAGGCGATGAGTTAGAAATTCACGGGTCCAATTAGCAATGTCTGGTTGAAGGTTGAGGTGGGAAAGTTTATGCAGGAGAAGGATGTGTGACGCTTTATCGAAAGCTTTTTCGAAGTTCAAAAATAGAGCCTCGATGGGGATGTTGCGATCGAGATGAGAATGTAAATTATGTAGGAACAGAGCAAGTTCAGAGTCGCAAGAATGAGCTTTACGAAATCCGTGCTGGTTAAGATGAAAGAAATTGACATCTGACAGAAAACTGGCAATGTGTGAATGTATGACGTGCTCCATGAGTTTAGAACAAACACTGGTGATGGAAATTAGGCGGTAGTTGTTATGATTTGTACGGTCGCCTTTTTTAAACATTGGAATAATTTTACCGACTTTCCCGTCAGTGCGGACTGATCCAGTTGTGAGAGACTGTTGAAATATCAGCGTTAAAAAAAGGCTACTGATGTGCTTAGTGCTTTCTAATACCGTGGAGGTAATGCCGTCAGTACCACACGAAGACGAATCTTTTATTTAATCAATAATTTTAGCAATTCCGTTCACGTCAAAAGTAATGTTTGCCATGGAGGGATCAGAGGAGGTGGCAATACTGGAATAGTTTCAGGGTAGTCATTACTGAAAACAGAGCAGAAAGCACTGTATAAATCACCAGCGACCTCGGTTTCGGAGACGGGAGCCAGAACTGTCACGGAGAAAAACAGTGTTGGACCATTGGGGATTAATGCATTGCCAGAAACGTTTCGGGTTATTGGCAACGTGGTTGAAAAAAAGCCATGTTTGGCCTCCGAGACCTGCTTGTCATATTGCTTGACTGCAAGGTTTTATTTCTCCCACTTAAGTTCGGATTGAGACGAGTTTGCGGAACGAAAGAGACGTTTTTTCTTGTTGTTGAGACGTTTTAGTATGCTATTAAACCACGGGAATTGTTTCCGTTCATTAATTGTTCTGGTGAGAACTGTACATCTTAACTAGACGCTAAATTCAGATTTAGACAGTTAGACTCGAGTGACTCAAGATTCAGTTAGACTCAAGTGAACAAAAATAGAAGTCAGTCGTGAAATGAACGTAAAAGGTTGTTAAATCTCGGGTCATGCTGTTATAGTCGCCTCTGTCATAAAGTGTGAGTGTTTTTTGAGTTTTTGTTTGCTTGTATAGATGGCATGAAAAAGTAGCGTGCAATATTTTATGGTCACTGAAGCCATTCAAATACGTGATACGGGAAAGGTTTTCAGGGTGTGAAGTTAGCACCAAATGCAAGATATTAGAAGAATGGTCTGTGGTGCGGGTGGGATGACTGACAACTTGGGATGATCCAAATGGGGGACACGTGCTGATGAATTCGCTGGCCATGTTATTTTTTGCTATCGAGGAAGCTAGATTAGACCAATCGATTGACGGCAAGTTAAAATCGCCTAGAAGTAGGACAGGTGTGTTGGGATACGACGTAGTTACCTTGCATAATGCGTCGTGGAAAGGTGGCCGAAATGAAGCGTCGCCAGAAGGAGGGCGATAACAAATGCCAAGAAGGATTCGTGGGAAGGTCGCAGTACAGTATAGCCACAGCATTTCAAGAGCTGATGATACGATTACCGGGATACAACGTGGTTGGCGACTCGTGGCGATAAGAACGCCACCACCACGAATATCATCGGGTCGATCTTTGCGAAATATGTCAAAGTCGGGAAGGAGGGGCAGAATCTCGGAATCAAGAATAGACGAGTTAAGCCATGTTTCAGTTAGCAAAACAACATTACATGAGGATGTGCTGATCAGGCCACATAAGGAATAACGCTTTGGAATGACACTGCGGATATTGGTATACAAAAAAATCATATCAAAACGACTAGGCGGGCAAGTTGAGGCTTCGATCTTGGTAACTGCTAAGATTTGAGTTCAACTACTTTATCGGCTTCTTGGTCAAAAATGTAGGTTTTGTTGCCACAAACGAGTTTGTCGAAACGTAGCTTGAATTGCATGCTGTTAGTCTTTCCAAATTCAATGAGGCGTTTACGAGCTTCGCGAACTTTGCGGGGAAAATCTTCGGAAGTGCCAAAATTTATTCCTCTAAATTTGTGAGCTAGAGAAATGATGCGGTATTTATCTTTGGAATGAGCCAATTGAACAATTTCTGGTCTTGAGCTGTCATGATCATAAGTTCCGAGCCCATGAGCGCGTTCAATTTCACGAGGTTCGTAGGCGACTGAAGGTGCCGGATGCAGTGATCGATGATTATTTTTCCAGACTCTCGCCAGTTTTCATTCGGATAATCTTTTAGCCCATAAAAAAAAGTTGCAACGACTAGTTCTGTTCTCGGCGTCTTCAGCGCGGGCAGTCAGAGCAGATACGTGGGCCATGCAAGCGGTTGAACAGAGTGTGTCAATGTCGGCCTTGGTAGCCGCGAGTGCTGTACACTCAGTTTCGTTTTTGGGCAATCTAGAGAATCTTTTTTCGTGGTCTGGCAGGGATACTTGAATAAATTTTAGTTGGCCGAGAACAGCTGACTACCCGGACTGAAGCTGTAGTAAAGTGGCCAGCAGTTGAGAGTTTTCCGTGGCAGAAAGGGGACCGGGGTTCGATTCAACATCATCGGACAGTAGTAACAAGTCAAACAGAATGCAAGTGCAGTCATAAACAGTGATGCAAATCGAATGTGGGCTTGGCAGCACGACCAACGCTCTAGAACTAGTTCGCTTAGCAAAAAGGGAGTACCTATTATTTACCTGCATGGCAAAGAACTGTTGTCGACGCCATCGGCGTTTTGCCCGCGTTAGCTCAAAATGCGTGCGGCGTTGGTGACTGTTGCTGGAGCCTCTCATATAAATAGGCACTTGGTGCCGCAGCTAAACGTCGCGTCCTTCCTTCCCCCTCCCCCACGGCCTCTCGCGCGTCTGACGAAGGCGCGTTTGCTCTACATATATGGTGATTGTAAAGGAGGAAAGAGACGCCTACTTCTGCAGCCCTTAAGGAAGCACGGCGCAGAACGCGCGTTTGTTCTCCGCCGTGCGTTCACTCCCCGTGAAAGAGCGCGTCCCTCGCGCCCTTTCACTCGCACATACAGCGTTCGGCGGCGCGCGGCCACGATTTCATCTCCATTGACGTCATACGGAACCTCACGGCGACGGCGACGGCGACGGCGACGGCGACGCCGACGGCAGAAATCTGCTTTTGAGTGTCCATATAATTGCTATCGCAATAAAAGAAGCGCTTGGTAAGCACGAACCACAGTTGACGTGCCGCCAAGCTCACTGAAAGCCGGGTGGCGCTGGGGACGCAATATATATTGTCTTGGCGGAAATGATGACGCAGCAGAAGTTGTGGCACAAGAACCCGTGCCAAGATACCAGGGCGGAAGGAAGGTCACCGACGGGGGATGACAGGGCTTGGTTTCCGCACACGGCGGGCGCAGTGGCGCGAACCAGAGAAGGCCAGTGCATGTAGCATGGGGCGGGTCCACGGGAGCACGTGAGGCTACCGTGGTTCATCAGAAGTTAGATCATAATTGTGCATCAACCGAGCAACCAGCGTGAAATAGCCACATGCGATATGACAAGCTTCCTCGCACACCAGCTTCACTCACCTCAAAAGTAAAATCCACCTGTTTACTACACATAAAGCAATGAGCATGATAGATTGAGCGAAACGCATCAAGAAAATTAAGAGCCCTTCCACTTTGTGAAGACCAGCGAACGTGTTGATAACTCTGGTGAGATCGTTAATTGCTATATTGCTAATTGCTAATTGAATAAATACGCACATAATTTCGTTGTTATATTCTTTTATTTTCTATTTACTTCGTCACCATGGTAACCATTGCTTCGTGGTCACTGTGATACACTGCATTTGGTTGCCGATGCTTTTGCGTCCACTCCCGCTTCTGTTCGCGAAAGCGATGCTCACAGGCACGCTGTTGTTCTTCATCGGTCACAGAGCGGCTATCCGACGTTACGCAAAGTCGTCCGACGTTACGGATGTCGTCCGAAGACGGACAACACGCGGTTTAGTGTACAATAGACGGTTTTAGTGTTTACAAACAAACCTCTCTTGCCGCTGATTGGTTGCCCCATCGGAACATCCGGCAGGAGAGCTAGAAGCACTTCCGGCTATGTTGTTTGAAGGCATGCGCGACGTGAGGATGTTTGCACTGCTCGGTGGAATCTGTGATGAGCTGATTCTACATCGTGAATATTGTCGAGATGACGAGCGACTACTTTAAGGCGCTTAGCACCAAAGCAAGAGATCGCTATCGCGAAAAGCTGATGTTTAGTGGCAGAGAGCTGCCCGATCCGCTGGACCACGGCCGCTGGATAAAAAAGTTGTCGCAGTTTCACCTGAAAGGCGAAGCATCAATTGCGATAGCAAACTTGTAGAGAGCTATACGAAGTAATGATATTAGCTTTATCAGCTGTATAAACTTGGACATGCAGCAGCATCGGCAACATGCACAACTGTTGTCGACGCCATCGGCGTTTTGCCGGCGTTCGCTCAAAATGCGTGCGGCGTTGGTGACTGTTGCCGGAGCCTCTGATATAAATAGGCACTTGGTGCCGCAGCTAAACGTCGCCTCCCTTCCCTCCCCCTCCCCCACGGCCTCTCGCTCGTCGGAAGAAGGCGCGTTTGCTCTACATACATGGTGATTGTGAAGGAGAACAGAGACGCCTACTTCTGCAGCCCTTAAGCGAGCACGGCGCAGAACGCGCGTTTGTTCTCCGCCGTGCGTTCACTCCCCGTGAAAGACGCGCCCCTCGCGCCCTTTCACTTGCACATACAGCGTTCGGCGTGCGGCGACGATTTCTTCTCCAAATGACGTCATACGGAACCTCACGGCGACGGCGACGCCGACGGCAGAAATCTGCTTTTGAGTGTCCATATAATTGCTATCGCAATAAAAAGACACCGCATATCCACGGGGTGAATGATGATGAGTGGGCGAAGCTCCGGAGGGAATCATCGGTAAACCGTGAATCTTCCGTGTAATTCGCCCAGTCTCGCCGCACTAAATCGAACGATTGACTTCCACCAATGACACGCGCCATATGTGACGTCATTCCTATTTTATAACAGCGCCCTTCATTATAATTGCACCATCTCCCGCTTAAGGGGACGCTAGCACAAACGCGTTAGAAACGTGCAGTACTCTCTAGCAAGAGCGTCTAGCCACAGCGTCTTACGCAGCCGTTTACACATGCCGGAACGTGCACCGCGTTTGCCGACGCCATCACATGACTGCTGAGAGAGTATAACCCCCGTATTCATAAACGCTCCTCGACTTGAACTTGACTTGCCACCGCCTTCAACGCGTTTCGAACGCGCTGCCCAAGGCGGTGGCACCGCCTTCAACGCGTTTCGAACGCGCTGCCCAAGGCGGTGGCAAGTCAAGTTCAAGTCGAGGAGCGTTTATGAATACGGGGGTAAGGCGGAGAGGGCACAGCTTCTTACACGGGCCGTAACGCGCTAGCACAAACGCGTTAGAAACGCGCAGTCTTTCGTTAATGTTGGGTATTTATTGTCATCGTGGTGCGCGTCTCCATGTGCGCTTCGTGGCGTAGTGGTTAGCGCCGCGCGTTCGGAAGCGAGGGGTCCCTGGTTCGATTCCGCGATACAGACACAACTTCTGGAATTTTTTTTTCATAAAAGTAGACGTGGCCACCTACTACTACTACGACGACGACTACTACTACTACTACATACTACAGAGGAGAGACAGCAGACCCACACCCTAAGGAGATTCGCCCCTAAAAAAAGGTGCAACCTGCTGCGTCAGGCGCGTTGCAATGGGAGTGAACGTGACAGCCGTAGTTGCATTGTCGGCCGCTTGGCTGGGCCGAACGGCGCTAGTCATCGGCGATGGAACGCGCCGTCGGCTGGCACGCGCGACGGCGTTCCAAGCGCGTTCCTGACGCATTTGCTATGCCGTTGCCAGACAACAGCCCCCGACGTGTGGCGCCGCGGCGGATCACACCGTTTTCGATGCAAGCGGCAGGCCGCACGTTTTTTTTTTCTTTTTTTTTTATCCAGCGGCCGTGGCTGGACGATGATGTCGTGTGATTTTCGTTTTCGTCGGGCTCCAAACACCTTCCCTCAGTTACAACACCGGAGCAACAAGCGGAGCATATTAGTGAGGACATGCATACGCAGACTGTTGTCTTCAAGGCATGTAATGGGACTGTCGAAAACTATAAAAATTTTGATGGCACTTTCTTCTTCTTCTGGGGTTTTACGCGCCAAAACCGCTTCTGATTATGAGGCTCGCAGTGGTGGAGGATTCCGGATTATTTTTGACCACCTGGGGTTCTTTAACGTGCACTACAACACAAACACACGAGCTTTTTTGCATGTCGCAATGGCACTTTTAATGCTGTAAGATGGAGGATGAAGTGGTAAGCTGTGCATGTGTACATGCACATGTTTGCTGCGTCATATGCCTTGTTTCTTCTTTTCAATATGCATTTACAAATAACTGCACGTACATTCTAAAAAGTCATTTAGTGCAAGACACCTCGGTCGGCTGAAATGGGACTAACTTAAGTACTCACGAATTTACCACACTTCTAACAAAATGAAACCTGTAGTGTCGGGCACGAGATTGCAATGCATAATTAGTCTCCGTTAATTCGTAAATGCTTTTAGAATGTGGCCGAAACTTCCTACATGCATGCAGGGAAATCGATAGCTTTTCTGCGATACTGCTCTGCGATACCGATACGAATTATCACATGCTGCCGCGAAGGCTCAGCGGTTATGGTGCCCGGTTGCTGACCCGAAAGACGCCGTTTAGGCCCCGGCTGTCGCATTTCTATCGAGGCGAAATGCTAGAGGTCCGCGTACTGTGCGATGTCAGCGCACGTTAAAGAACCACAGGTGGTCGAAATTATCCGGTGCCCTCCACTGCGGCGTCCGTCATAGCCCGAGTCACTTTGGGACGTTAAACATGATAAACCAATGCGCACATGTACCTAGGTAGTAAAGCTGCAGAAGGATACTTGTGCCCCAGATACGAAAAACATTAAAATAAAACGGCGGCAGCATGGCACCCGCTAAACAATAATTCAAACTCATGTTCATAGCATGGCGATCCATGCCGAGGCAAGAAAGTGGACAAGCGATCAAGATAGGGGCGAGAGTCGAGCTGCTCTTGCGTGAGTTACACAACATACGACCAGAACAATCGCGCAGTAGCACTTTTATTATTCCGCATTATAGCACTCCGGCTACTCCACATATCAATGTACCTTGGATGAAGTGAGCAGAGCATGTCTGGGAGCTCTTGGTAGGCTGCCACTTGTCCCGGAGCGCCGCTGCTATCCAGGCGTTTCTCCTGTCAGCCTCGATAGGGAACCTAAACGTTGGCACTTTAGAAAGGAGGTTGGTTCCTGAGCGAAGGCTGCACCCTGGCATGACACAACACGAACCCATCCTTGAATGTTTCACAAGTGATACGTACAATGCGGAATGCATTTTCAAGCCAGCAACAGCAACAGCCAGCAAAACACCGTTGAGGAGTGAACGTAATGAAAACAGTAGATGCTCCAGAGAGCTAGACGCCGTCACGCAACATACCGAATGCCACAAGTCGCACTTATATCGATATACCCGAAAAAAAAATGACGCAGTTTCGCCCGAAAGGCGAAGCATCGATTGCGATAGCAAATTAGTAGAGGACAATTCGGAGTAGGGATAGTAGTTTTATCGGCTGCATAAACTTATACACATTGGCTTACAAACTGAATTAACAATCGTGGTGTCAGCGCGCACAAGCAAACATGAATAGATCACACTGAATGACCGCAGCCAACGACTGTCAAAACGCTGGCAGCAAGCGCAGGTTCGCGCGGTCTATCGCTTCAACGGAAACTGAGCTGCGAATGCACAGAGCATAAAGAGGTCAGAGCCGTGTGGAGATAAGAGACGGTGCGGGCGACCGGCACCGCCTCGCAAAGGAGAAGTTGTTGGCAGTGGAGAAGCTGCCCCCCCCCCCTCTTCCCGTTTCTTGCTTTCGCGTGGGAGATTGAGTGGTAAGATACGCCTTTGGTGCCGAAGCACAGCTCCGCCCCGCCTCCCTCCCTCCCATACCCCCACAGCCTTTCGCGCGTACGGTTGCGTTTGCTTTCCACCGTGCGTTCGCTCTCCGTGATAGCGCGCGGGGGAGTTCGCCCTCCGTGATAGCGCGCGTCCCCCGCGCTCTTTCGCTCGCGCATACGGCGCGCGGCCACGATTTTATCGCCCTTGAAATCTATACAGGACCTCACGGCGACGGCGACGACGACGGCGACGGCGACGCCGACGGCAGAAATCCAGTTGAAGTGTCCATATTTATTCTATATAATTGCTATCGCAATAAAATAACACAAAATATGCACAGGACAAGCCCGAGCGAACAAATACCAGCAAAAACGAGCAAAAGGAACGGCTACCGGAAGTTTCCTAAGGGCGCCGGATGCCGGCGCACAGCTTGCCAGAGCGCGGTGCATGGGCGCTGGATGAAACCGTCTAAACCGGCTTCCCGTCGCCCTCCCGTCCATTCACGCTGTTGCTACGCCGGCGCTGTTTCCATGCACGTTCTTCTTCAGTACGGACTACGCGCATCCTGGCGCAAGACCGAAGTACAACTGCTCATAACATCGCTAGAGCGATGTCGACGTCACAAAAAAATGAGGCACAGACATTGGTGGATGCACAATGATGTTTTATTGCGATACGCTCGTAGCTATTATATGAACACTCAAAGCGGATTTCTGCCGTCGGCGGCGGCGTCGCCGTGAGGTTCCGTATGACGTCCAATGGCGATGAAATCATCTGCGCGCGCCGTAAGCTGTATATGCGAGTGAAAGCGCGCGAGGGTACGCGCGCTTTCACGGGGAGCGAACGCACGGCAGAGATCAAACGCGCGTTCGGGGCCGGGCTCCCTGAAGGGCTGCAGAATTAAGCGGTTCTTTCCTCCTTTACAATCACCATATATATATATATAGAGCAAACGCGACTTCTTCCGTCGCGCGAAAGGCGGTGGGGGGACGGGAGGGAGGGAGGGGAGGTGACGTTTAGCTCAAGACCCCCTGTTTAGCTGCGGCACCAAACGCGTATTTATATAAAAACGTTGCGAGGCGAGAAGGTGGTAAAGACTTCCGACGCTGCTTGACGAGTGTCCCGTTCTGATCTGAACCTCCGAGCCGCCCCCAGAGGCACCGGCAACAGTCACCAACGCCGCGGGCGTTCGGTGCGAACGCTGCCAAAATGCCGATGGCGTCGACAACAGTTCTGCGCGTTGCTGGTGCTGCTGCATGTCCAAGTTCTCTGCTAATTGCTATCGCAATTGATGCTTCGCCTTTCGGGTGAAACTGCGACATTTCTTTTATTCTTCCATCCACTCCAGAGACACGGAGCACCGCCGGCGCGCAGCAGGCTACGGTGGATTCAATATTTGTCGACGCGATTTTTATTGCGATAGCAATTATATGGACACTCAAAAGCAGATTTCTGCCGTCGGCGTCGCCGTCGCCGTCGGCGTCGCCGTCGCCGTCGGCGTCACCGTCGCCGTGGGGTTCCGTATGACGTCATTTGGAGATGAAATCGTCGCCGCGCGCCGAACGCTGTATGTGCGAGTGAAAGGGCGCGACGGGCGCGTCTTTCACGGGGAGTGAACGCGCGGCGGAGAACAAACGCGCGTTCTGCGCCATGCTCGCTTAAGGGCTGCAGAAGTAGGCGTCTCTTTTCTCCTTTACAATCACCATATATGTAGATAGATAGATAAGTGGTTCTTGAGGGAAAGGGAAAGGTTGGCGCTATCTTCTGCAGACCTTGAGGGAGCACGGCTCAGCGCCATCGGGGACGGGTAAGTGGGAGCGAAAGAAGGGATAGAGTGGAGTCGCCATGGCTGGGCGAAGCAAAACCGGCAGGCATAGGCGGCACGTATCAGGCCGAGATGGAAGGCCTTGGTGTGCTGCAGAGTCTGCAGGTGTGTTGTGCCAGGCCGGTCAGGCCGGGGGTGGGGTGGGAGGCCGTGAGGCCTTCCCGCTGTAGAAATGTCCTTAGAGGCGTGCGGAGAGCCCTGACGAGTCAAGGAACTCCACGACGCCTCGAAGTGCAGAAAGGTGGTGTCGGCCGGGGAAGAGGAGATCTTCCTCCTTGCCAGAGGGGAGGCCCAGGCGGCGGAACTCCTGCAGGAGTGGGCCCCGCTGCTGGAGGTACGCCGGGCAGGCCAGCAGGAGATGTTCGATCGTCTCCGGCTCCCCGCAGGAGCTGCAGGCCGGGGACGTCGCTCGTCCCAGTCGGTAGCTGCGTGCTGCCGTCCAGCTGCAGCCGATGCGGAGCCGGAGAAGGAGTGAGGTCTCCCTGCGAGCCAGGCCTCGCTGGGGGAGTGGTCGTGGGGGGCATCCCAGTGCCACCCGTTTGTCTGGGTGGTGGGTCGCCAGGTGTCGCCGCAGCCTCAGTCCAGTGAAGTCGCCCTCCGTCACGGCCCGACTGAGGGGCACAGTGGTGTGGTGGGCGTCCTTCGCCAGGGTGTCGGCTGCCTCGTTGCCCGGGATCCCTACGTGGGCGGGGATCCAGTGCAGGGACACCGGGTGGCCTGCGTCCTGCAGCGCTGTCAGCCGGGTAGACAGCAGTGCGACTCCGAGGCTGGCGCTTTCTGGCCTCTGCAGGCCGAGGAGGGCTGCCTTGGAGTGGCAGAGGATGGCCGCTGGTACCCCAGGAAGCTCCTCGGAGAGTAGGTCGACGGCCAGGTGGAGGCCTGCCACCTCCGCTGCAGTCGAGCTGGCGTGTCTGGGCAGTCGACACTGCCTGCTCTTCTGCAGGGCTGGTGCCGTGCAGGCCGCCGTGGCAGAGCCGGTGTCCGGTACCACCGAACCGTCGACGTACACCAGGAGGTGGTCTCCGAGGGTCTCGTCCAGGAGGCAGGCGGCCGTCTGCTGCAGGGCGCAAGCGGGCGAGCGCCTCTTCGAAATCCTGGGCAGCTCCGTGGCGATGGGGACAGGAGGCCTCTGCGGTGGGGGCAGCTGTACCGCATTCGGCGGTGGGTTGCCAACCACCTCCTCGTAGAGGCGGCACAGCTGACCCATCCTGGAGGAAGGCCGGGACTGGAGGCGACGCAGCAGGCCTCTGCCATCAGGAGCATGGTGGAGGCGGTCGACGTGCCTCAGCCCCTGCTGCAGGAAGAGGAGCGACAGGGGCCAAGCTCCAGCCTCCGCAAGGGTAGCGGCAATCTGGGAGCTCCGGGGGACGCCCAGGCAGAGTCGGATGGCCGCCCGGTGCTGCAGCTCCAACTTTTCGAGGCGGCGTGGCGGCAGCGCCACCAGCGGGAGGGCGTACCGCAGGCGTGATGTGGCCGCCGCCTCGTAGAGCCGCAGGGCCCACTTCACCGAGCAGCCCTCTCCATGAGCAAGGAGCTGCGACACGGCCTTGCGGACTCTGATGGTCTGAGTCTGCATGGCCCCGACTGCCGGTCGCCAGGTTAGCCGGTGGTCGATGCGCAGCCCAAGGTACGACACAGTCGTACTCCATGGGATGCGCACGCCTTCCAGCTGCAGCCGGGGAGCTGAGCGCCGTGCCGCTGCTCTCGGGTGGACGAGGAGGGCCACCGTCTTCCCCGTCGAAACCGAGAGTCCGATGCTTCCCAGGTAGGCGTCCGTGGTGTCCAGGGCTCTCTGGAGGGCCAGGCACACGTGGCGGCTTGACTGCGGCGGTCCCCGCACCCACAGGGCGATGTCATCCGCGTAGATGGAGCACTCCACCTTGTAGTGAGGATCGGTCGGCAGTGCAGCAGGCAACCGGGCCAGGGCGAGGTTGAAGAGAAACGGGCTCACCACTGACCCTTGTGGTACGCCTGCTGCGACCGGACGGGGAGTGCTCCTTGCATGGCCCACGCGGACCCTGAGGGTGCGGTCGTTCAGGAACGATGACAGGAACCGCCGCAGGTTGCCGCCAATGCCCAGGAGGTCCAGAGCCTGCTGGACGACCGCATGTGGGAGGACCATCGAACGCCCCCTTGACGTCGATGAGGAGGAGCATGGCGAGGTCTCCGCTGGCCCTGGCGTCCTCCAGGGTGGAGACGACGTCTGCGATGGAGTCCGCAGTGTACCTTCTGCGCCGGAAGCCTGTCTGCTGGTCCGCGAGGCGCGGGCCACCCATTCGAGCCGTGCCAGAGCAATGGCCTCCATCACCTTGCAGGCAGCGGAGGTGAGAGAGACCGGTCGGTATGAGGACAGCTCGTTAGCCGGCTTATTGCTCTTCAGAATGGGGGCCACGATGGCTGTGCGCCAGGCCTCCGGCACCTGTCCTGACCACCAGATGTTGTTGTAGCAGTCGAGCAGGCGTCGTTGCTCACTGGTGGCCACGGTTGCGGAGCATCTGGAGTGTCACTCCGTCTGCTCCCGGTGCACTGCGACGCTTGCCCCTCCTCAGGGCCTCTGCAGCTCGTGGAGAGTCAGTGGGTCCTGGCAGATGGCCGCGATCTGGCTGGTCGCCCACTCCGGATGCAGCTCCAGCAGGCAGGTAGGCGGGTTGGCAGGGGGAAGTCCGACCGGCAGGATGGCCGCAGCGAGGGCAGCCGGGGGGGCGAAGTGGTCCGCTAGCCAACTCCGCCAGGGCCGCCTCGCTGATGCCCAGCGAGATAGCCACCGCGAGGACGGGGTGGCGGTTGACCTTCCTGCCGGTCAGGGACTTTAGGAGGCGCCAGGCCAGGGGGCCCTTGGAGCGGTTCTCGATGGTGGCGCAGAGGCTCCCCCAGCTCTGGCTCCTTCTGCGCCTGGCCTGTCGTCTGCAGCGGGCATCCGCTCTCCTGTATTCGGTCCAGTGCTCTGCATTGCCCGTCCGGATTGCTCGGCGCTCCACGCGTCGCCTGGACGCACGGAGGTTGAGCAGGAGCAGATCCGGGGCATGAGTATCGGGCAGAGCAGAGCACTGGACTGTGGCTGCCTGGGCGCACTCCATGATGGCACTCAGGAGGTCACAGCCATCTTCCAACTCACTGCAGCGCTTCCTGAACAGGGACCAGTCTGTGACGTGGTATGTTCGTGACCTCGGCCTTCTCCCACACCCGGGGGTGATCAAGATGGGGAAGTGATCAGATCCCCAAGTGTCGGGAGTTGTAGCCCAGTCATAGGAGCGCTGCTCGGTGGTGAGGGAGAGGTCGATGGCTGTGCTCACCCCACGGCGGACGTACGTGGGTCCTCCTTTGTTGAGTACCACCAGGCCTGCTCGGCTGATGGCGTTGCAGAGGTCCCTGCCTCGGCGGGTGCACCTGCGGCTGCCCCAGTCGGTGTGGTGGGCGTTGAAGTCACCGCACAGGACTGCATGTCCGCCGAGGCGTGCTGCAAGCCGCACCAGGCTGGAGGGGTCCCACTGTTGTCCAGGACGAACGTAGACGCTCGCCACAGTCGTGTCCTGTCTGTCAAGGCGTACCGTGACAGCACAGCACTCCATGGCGCCGCCCACGACGTCCGAGACTGGGGTCACCGAGTGGGCCAGGCTGCTGCGGACGTAGATGGCAGTCCTCGACTTCCCCTTCTTGTGGGCACCCTGCAGGCAGGGAGCGTCCGTGCAGCTCTGCGTCGAGCAGGTGGTGGCGCCAGAGTAGCCCGTGTATCCCGGCAGCCGCAGGTCCTCGGCCACAGTGTACACCTCCTGCAGTGCGAGGACGTCGAAATCACACCGCAGGAGGTGCGCGCACAGCTCTGCATGCCGCCGCCGCAGTGAGTTGGTGTTCCATTGGAGAACACTCGGGCGGCGACGGCATTTCCCAGCTGTGGCTGGTGAGGGATCAGCCATGCTGGTTGACTGTGGTCGGGACTGCCACTGCCTGCAGGCAGATGGCTCGGAGGGGGCTCTCGGCAGGCAGCATCTCCCCGATGGCCTTCAGGGCGAGCTGCAGGCTGGCAATGATCTGATCCCGAGGGTCCGGGCCAGGCATTGCAGTGATGCTGGGGCTGTGGTGGGCTCGCTCCCAGGGGTGGCTGGCGGCTGGCGTCGCTGCTTCCGTGGGGCCGGTGTGGGTGGCCGTCCGGGGGGGGCTGCCTTCTGCTGGGGCGCCTGTGGGAGGCCGGCCAGTGCCTGTGCATAAGACAGGCCCTGCACAGGCGTTGAGGTGGCCTTGGCCTGCAGGTTCTCCTCCCGGACACCAGCGCGGACTGCCCGGCGGGAGAGGGGAGCAGGCGCTGTTGCCAAGATGGTGGCCACCCTGCGTTCCTCCTGCCACCTGGGGCAGGCAGGAGTATTTGCGGGGTGGTGGCCACCGCAGTTGCGGCGGTGGGCCGCGTTGGGGCAGCTGTCACCCTGCTCGTGAGACCTCCCACAATGACGGCAGCTGGATGGCGAGTTCAGAACGGGACACTCGTCGAGCAGCGTCGGAAGTCTGTACCACCTTCTCGCCTCACAACGTTTTTGTATAAATAGGCACGTCGTGCCGCAGCTAAACGTCGCCTCCCTCCCCTTCCCTCCCCTCCCCCCCCCCCGCGGCCTTTCGCGCGTCGGAAGAAAGCGTACGCAGAACGCGCGTTTGTTCTCCGCCGTGGGTTCACTCCCCGTGAATGCGCGCGTCCCTCGCGCCCTTTCACTCGCACATACAGCGTTGGGCGCGCGGCGACGATTTCATCTCCATTGACGTCATACGGAACCTCACGGCGACGGCGACGGCGATGCCGACGGCAGAAATCTGCTTTGGAGTGTCTATATAATTGCTATCGCAATGAAAACAAATTGACTTGCCATCCCAGCCCTGCGAATTTGTATGTCCAGTGATACTGTAGAAAACCACCATTAGAACTGCTATACCATCCTTTATCGCTTTACAGTAATAGAAGTAATGGTAATTTAGAGTAATAATAATATTGGGAGTAATGGTGATTTTTACAGCACGCCGCCGCTAGTCGATTGGTCGTTTCGTTTTCCCATTGACGCTGCTCGTATTCACGCTGCTCCTCGTGACACCTTCCACACAGTCTGGGCGTGCCAATCATCCCAGTGTGGAGTTAACGTTAACTAGTTAACCTCTTGATATATATTTTATGCCGACAATCTTGCTTACAGGTGTTTCTGTAGCTCTTCCATATGTTTCTAAAACACTGGGTAAATCTGTGATATTATTTATTTTATGTAATTGCGTTTATTATTGGGCGGAGTTACCCTGTACTTACTTGGACTAACACAACTATCATGTACAGAACTCCCTGCTAGCCACTGGTTATCAGTGTAGACATATTGTGTATTTTTTATGATATAAAGAGACATAATACATTTAATTGAATTGAATGTTGCTGATGCCAAGCAAAGGCCGAAAGACAGGACATTCAATCCAATGAGGTCACGCGGTGCAATAAAGGGCGGGGGGGGGGGGTTCTCGGTGCCTCTCGTTGACTTGCATTTACAAGTAGTCAGTCTGAAAATCCATTGCAGACCAGTTTGCATGCTGAGTTCGTCGAGTGCGCCGTCTACTTCGTGGTAGGAGGTATACCTCCTTCTTAGTGACCTTGTTTAAGCGACAATAAGCAATGCAAGAATGCAGACTTCCATCCTTCTACTTAAAAAAGACCACACGAGACGCCCACGGGCTTTTTGACTGCTAGGTGTTTTGGTCGCGTAGAATTTGATCGACTTGTTGCTTTATAACTTCTCGTCATCGCGTCGAAACTCGGTAGGGGAGGTGGCGGAGTCGTTTATCGCATTCTTCGGTGAATATGCGATGCTTAGCAATTGGTCTTTTTGCAAACCTTCATCTTCATGGAAAGCAGTTTTTGTATTGCTGGAGGAGACCTTTATGCTGTATTTTCTTATGCCTGGGAAGTCTCGGAATAATATCGAAAGTCAGTCGAAACGCACTGTCATTGTAGCTTCGCTAGAATACAGCACAAATATGCAGAATAATATGCAGAATAATGCATCCACAACAGTGACCGGCCCCGGGACCGCGACATTGGCTGTACCAGCTCGACCACCAGGCTGGAAGTCTGAACAAGCTCAATACAAGCTCTACCAGCAGCAGCCCGTACCAAGAGGTCTACAGACCGACAGTTACGATATAAAATACACAGAAAGCTGCCTGCCGGTCGACGGTCAAACTGACAAGGAAGAGAAAAATGACTCATTTAGCCAGTATCAAGCGTCACTGGCTGTGTTGTCAACCTTCTTGATCATCATGGTGGCCATGTTTATGTACTTTGAGCTGTCAGCGATTATGTGCAGTTTGCTTGTGCTTCTTGCTGTCGTGTGCTCCTTCGTCTGGATTTATTTTCCATGAAATAAACCGTGTGCACGGCATAGTTTGTTTCTTATTTTTCGCCGCGATTCGTTGGTCGCACCTCGCAGCCCTCCGACGAGTCGCACCGCCGATATTGTTATAGAGTGCTGCCCTATAGCATGGATTTTTTATGCTGTTGTCACTGTCCACTTGTGTTCATGGCCAATAAAAGTTGTAGGCGAAGCTATACTGTGCCTAAAATTTGAGAATTATAAGCACCCGATATAACAGGAGTAGTATATAAGACTCACCGAGGGCATAGTTGCCACACACTTAGCGTAGTTAGTGCAAAAAACAAACGGTTGTGTGGTGGCTAGTTGGTTTTTGAACACGGACGCCGAGTTGTGCAGCATAGCTGATACGAAACTCTAAGTAAAAACACTAAGGCACAAAAGACGGTGCACAATCATCTTGTTTGTTTCATATGAACTATGCAGTGCAGCTTGGCTTCCACGCAAAAGAGACACAGTAGAAAAAAATGTGGTTGATCCCTCTTATATAGGAATCGGTATAGAACACGAAAGTGAAACGTGTCTTCACAGAAGTAGTGTAATGTTTATTGCACATTGATATATAATGTCTATTGGTGTTTTGTGGCTAAAGCGCCCTTAGGCGTTGATGCACCCACGCTGACGCCTGGTGGCACGTCTCCTCCATCACGACTACCAACGTCGATGACCATGAGCAACCGTCGTGCATATGGAAGCTGCACTACGCTGCACACGCTAGCACAACGCGAAAGACGAAGCACGTAACTGACACACTAATACAATGCGCAAGACAAAGCACGTAACTGAATCGTCACCGAGTCAAATCAGCGCGTACAGCGCGTCGTAATTGCAGCCTCCGCGATCAACTTCAGAAACATTTTCAGAGCTAATTGCGGAGGCCACGCTCCGCTGTGCTGAGTACGGTGAACGCCACCTAGGTGGCGTTGGTAGTGCTTCTTGATGCCAGCGTCCCTTCGAATGCTGGCATCGAGGCGTCGTAGTGCTGAGACCACCGAAGCGTTCACTGTCGGTGCGCGTTAGTGTCATAATGCAGTACTTCTCTTTTCTGCTCGTAGGCGGCGGCACCGCCCCGAGCAAGAGCGCGGGTACACGGAGGAGTGTTAGATATATAAGGCGCGTCTGTGTAGCTCTCTGCAAATGCGTTTGTGGCGCAATGGGTTAAACGCTCGGCGATCTATCGTCGCGGACCGAGAGGTCGTGGGTTCGATTTCCAAATTTCGCATGTTTGTGGAACTTTTTCTTCTGGTTTCTTTCTTTGTATTATGTTCTATGACGTATTTCCGTGACGGAAATATGTCAGTGAAGTCTTGGTGGACCCCGGCATAAAACACTTTCGTGTTAAAAAAAGACAAGTCCAGTGTTATCTTTTTTGTTGTGCTGTGTGCGTGTGCTTTTCTTGTATTTTTTGCACTATGTTAAAGGGTCAGTGGAATCTGCAACTACTGACCTATACAGTACCCAGAGCAGCCAAGCTATTTTTATTCGAAGTAATGAGGAACAGGATACAGAAGCCCCTTCTATAAAAAGCGATGAAGTTAGAGGGGCCTTGAAAGACATGACCAGGGGAAAAGCTGCTGGAGAAGATGGAATAACAGTCGATTTAATCAAGGATGGAGGAGATATCATACTTGAAAAGCTTGCGGCCCTTTATACGCAATGCCTCACGACTTCAAGTGTACCAGAAAGCTGGAAGAACGCCAACATTATACTCATCCATAAGAAGGAAGGCGTTAAAGAATTGAAGAATTATAGACCCATTAGCTTGCTCTCAGTATTGTACAAAATATTCACCAAGGTAATTTCAAATAGAATCACGGCAACACTTGACTTCAGCCAACCAAGAGAACAGGCTGACTTCAGGAAGGGATATTCTACGATGGATCATATCCATGTCATCAACCAGGTAATAGAGAAATCTGCAGAGTACAATCAACCTCTCTATATGGCTTTCATAGATTATGAAATAAGCATTTGATTCAGAAGAGATACCAGCAGTCATAGAGGCATTACGTAACCAAGGAGTACAGGATGCATACGTAAATATGTTGGCAAATATCGACAAGGATTGCACAGCAACCTTGGTTCTCCGCAAGAAAAGTAGAAAGATACCTATCAAGAAAGGGGTCAGGCAAGGAGACACAATCTCTCCAATGCTATTCACAGCATGCTTACAAGAAGCATTCAAGCCCTTATACTGGGAAGGCTTAGGAGTGAGAATCAACAGCGAATATCTCAGCAACCTTCGGTTAGCAGATGACATTATCCTATTCTGCAACAATGGGGATGAATTACAAGAAATGATTCAGGACCTTAACCAAGAAAGTGTAAGACTTGGGTTGAAGATTAATATGCAGAAGACAAAGATATTGTTCAATAGCCTGGCAAGGGAACAAGAATTCAGGATCGCCAGTCAGCCTCTAGAGTCTGTAAAGGAGTACGTTTATCTAGGTCACTTACTCACAGGGGACCCTGAGCATGAGAAAGAAATTTACAGAAGAATAAAATTGGGTTGGAGTGCATACGGCAGGCATTGCCAAATCCTGACTGGGAGGTTACCACTGTCGTTGAAAAGAAAAGTGTACAATCATTGCATTCTACCGGTGCTAACATATGGGGCAGAAACTTGCTGGTTAACAAAGAAGCTCGAGAACAAGTTAAGGACTGCACAAAGAACGATGGAACGAAGATTGTTAGGCCTAATGTTAAGAGACAGGAAGAGAGCGGTGTGGATCAGAGAACAAATGGGGATAGCCGATATTCTAGTTGACATTAAGTGAAAAAAGTGGAGCTGGGCAGGCCATGTAATGCATCGGATGGATAACCGGTGGGCCATTAGGGTTACAGAATGAATACCAAGAGAAGGGAAGCACAGTCGGGGACGGCAGAACACTAGGTGGAGTGATGAAGTTAGGAAATTTGCAGGCGCAAGTTGGAATACGCTAGCGCAAGACAAGGGTAATTGAAGATCACAGGGAGAGGCCTTCGTCCTGCAGTGGACGTAAATATAGGCTGATCATGATGATGTTACAGAGTAGCAATGCTCCCAGTTTAACAGCAGGTGAATATTGTGCACCTGCAAAAAAAATTGTAGAAAAAAAGCTATTTATAAGTAAGATGGCTATATACAAGTAAGAGTATGGCTATATACAAGGTTTGGACAAGCAGCAGCGACGGATGCAAGGCTGTCGCGCGCCTCTGGCCACTTCGTCACCGTCGTCTTCGTCCGACCGACAGTAGCAGCCCCTTCACTGTCTCGTGGCACTACCCCCCGGGGCGAGAGCGCCGACCCGGTGCTTGCTACGACTGACCAGAGGGTCCAGTTACGTATGGCTTAAGTCTCGCAACGTGCACGATAGCAGAGGCTAGGGGCGTAGACGGCGCTGGTGCGGTGACTGGCTCAATCTCATACGTAACGTCGGTGACTTGACGTAGCACCCTGTAAGGACCATCGTAGCGGGACAACAGCTTTTCGGAGAGACCGATGCGGCAGGACGGAGACCACAGTAGCACGAGAGCGCCTGGGGAGTAAGAAACGTCTCTGTGGCGACTATCATACAGGGCTTTCTGGGAAGCCTGAGACACTGTGAGCCGTTCACGTGCGATCTGGCGAGCTGTGTCGGCGCGCGCTAGGGCGTCGCGAACGTACGTGGTGGTTGAGCTGACAGGAAGTAAAGTATCGAGAGGCAGGGAAGGTTCGCGTCCATACAGGAGATAACACGGGGAGTAGCCAGTAGTGTCATGTCGGGACGAGTTGTAGGCGAATGTAACGTACGGCAAAGTAGAGTCCCAATCGCGGTGATCGGCGGAGACGTACATGGAAAGCATATCGGTCAGAGTTCGGTTCAGGCGCTCTGTGAGTCCATTCGTTTGGGGGTGATAAGCAGTTGTGAGCTTGTGGTGGGTAGAGCAGGAACGAAGGATGTCATCGATGACGCGAGACAGGAAGTATCGGCCTTGATCGGTCAGAAGCTGTCGAGGAGCACCATGATGCAGGATGATGTCATGAAGGAGGAAGTCGGCGATATCCATAGCGCAACTGGTTGGGAGGGCACGGGTAATGGCGTATCGCGTCGCGTAGTCGGTCGCTACGGCGACCCACTTGTTGCCTGATGTCGAGGTTGGAAAGGGACCAAGAAGGTCGAGCCCAACACGAAAGAATGGTTCGGCGGGAATGTCTATCGGGTGAAGCAGACCGGCAGGTAACATAGCTGGCCTCTTGCGGCGCTGGCATTTGTCGCAGCTAGCGACATATCGTTGGACGGAGCGATAGAGACCAGGCCAGAAGAAACGGCGCCTGACGCGATCATAAGTGCGGGTGACACCAAGGTGACCAGCAGTGGGCTCATCGTGAAGCTGGAGAAGGACATCTGACTGCAGATGGGCAGGCACGACAAGGAGGCGTTCAGGGCCCTCAGGATGCATATTATGGCGGTATAAGGTGCCGTCCTGAAGGAAGAACAAGTGCAGGGAAGGGTCGGGTGTGGCGGAGTTGAGACTGTCGATGATAGACCGTAAAGCCGAGTCGCGGCGTTGTTCGTCCCGTATATTAACGAGGTCCGAGATAGAAAAGACGCAGGCGTCGGTGTCTTGCTCGGAGACGTCAGGGGAATCCGCGGGATGCCGTGAGAGACAGTCGGCATCTTGATGAAGCTGACCGGACTTGTGCACCACTGAAAACGAGTATTTTTGGAGGCGGAGAGCCCAACGACCAAGGCGTCCTGTAGGGTCTTTGAGCGAAGAAAGCCAACAGAGGGCGTGATGATCAGTTACGACGGTAAAGGTGCGGCCAAACAGGTAGGGACGAAATTTGGCGACAGCCCAGACAAGAGCAAGACACTCTCGTTCCGTTATGGAGTAATTCTTCTCCGGTGCGGACAGGAGGCGGCTAGCGTACGCAATAACACAGTCGTGGCCGCTCTGACGCTGAGCGAGGACGGCACCGATTCCATGGCCGCTGGCATCTGTGCGAAGTTCCGTCGGTGCAGTCGGATCAAAATGCGCTAAAATAGGGGAAGTCGTCAGGGCATCTATAAACGCCGAAAAGGCAGCAGCTTGGGGTGAGCCCCATGTAAAAGCAACGTCTTTTTTGAGGAGCGCAGTAAGGGGACGCGCAATGTCGGCGAAATTACGAATAAAACGTCGGAAATAGGAGCACAATCCTATAAAACTGCGTACGTCTTTGGCCGAACAAGGTACAGGAAAATGCTTCACGGCGCGAACTTTTTCAGGATCGGGCTGGACACCTGTCGCGTTGACGAGATGGCCAAGTACGGTTATTTCACGGCGTCCGAAACGGCATTTTGAGGCGTTGAGTTGGAGACCGGCATTGCGGAATACCTCGAGAATGGTGGAGAGGCGCTGAAGATGGCTGTCAAATGTTGGCGAAAAAACAATGACATCGTCAAGGTAGCACAAACAGGTTGACCATTTCAAGCCACGAAGAAGCGAATCCATCATGCGCTCGAATGTGGCCGGCGCATTGCAAAGGCCGAAAGGCATCACTTTAAAGTGATAGAGGCCATCGGGAGTTACGAATGCCGTTTTTTCGCGGTCCAGTGGGTCAACAGCAATCTGCCAATAACCTGAGCGAAGGTCAATAGATGAGAAATATTGGGCGCCGTGAAGACAGTCGAGGGCGTCGTCGATACGGGGCAAGGGATAGACGTCCTTTTTCGTGATCTTGTTTAGGTGTCGATAGTCAACACAAAATCGCCAGGTGTTGTCCTTTTTCTTGACCAGCACAACAGGAGCGGCCCAAGGACTCGAGGACGGTTCGATGATGTTCTTGGCCAGCATTTTATCGACTTCCTGTTGGATTATGGCGCGTTGCGCAGCGGAAACGCGATAAGGGCGCCGGTGAACCGGTTGAGCATCACCGGTGTGGATGGAGTGCTGAACAACTGTTGTCTGGCCTAAAGGGCGATTTTCGAGATCAAAGATATCGGAATACGACAGCAAGACCCGGCGAAGATCTTCTGCTTGCGTATGCGAAAGGTCGGCTGATATCATTTTCTCGAAATTGCCACATAGCGACGAGGTGGCTGTGAGAGAGCCGGAAACAGTTCGAGGGCCGTCGACGGCTAACACAGAAATGGCGCATTCTTGCAACGACGACATGGTGGCAAGCACGATGCCAGCAGGTAGCACGTGGGTTGAAAGACCAAAGTTCAAAAGTGGCAGGCAGGTTTTGTTGTCGCGTATGGTAACCACAGTGTGCGGGAGAACGACAGAGTGCATCAGGACCACGTCGAGAATCGGGGAAACAACGTATTCACCATCGCACACAGGAGGAGAGGGACTTAATGGGACGTACGTGGAGGCTTGCGGTGGCAGGTGGAGGAACTCGACAGAACATAAGCGGCTGGGAGTGTCCGATAGTACGTGGGCGTCGAAAGGGAGCTCCAGTTGAAGTACACCTGTGGAGCAGTCAATAAGGGCTGAGTGCGTCGAGAGAAAGTCTAGGCCGAGGATCACGTCGTGGGGACACTGCGCAAGCACGGCAAACAAACCAATGGTCTGATGGCCAGCAATGCACACTCGGGCGGTGCACATACCAAGAACGGCAGACGAGCTGCCATCAGCGACCCGTACTGTGCTCTGAATTGCGGGCGTAATCACTTTGCGGAGCTGAGTACGGAGAGCAGCGCTCATTATTGAAATCTGCGCTCCGGTGTCTATGAGGGCCGTAACGGTGACGTCGTCCACTTGAATGTCCAGAAGGTTTCGGCGCGTAGATACAGTCAACAGAGGATTTGTATATCGGGTCACTGATGCAGCGTCACCTCCGGGAGCTGCACGGCTTAGTTTTCCGGAGCGTAGGTGCCAGGCCGTGCAGGGGACGATGGCCGGTATGGTCGCGGCGATCGAGATCGACGGCCTTGTGGGGACGGTGAGCGACTAAACCTGGAGTGTGGAGCGGCAGCATCGGAAGCATCGGAAGCATGTGGATCAGAGCGAGGGGAAAACCGTCGAATGTTGCCTCCAGGACGACGCCAAGATCCAGTACTCCAGTTTGAAGGCGACGACCAGCTACTGCGGCAGTGACGGGCAATGTGTCCAACGCGAGAGCAGTTGAAACATATGGGTCGGTCGTCTGCCGTCCTCCAGTCAGCCGGGTTTCTGTAGCGCGAAGGGTAGACCTGGTTCTGGGTGACATTTGCAGGGGTACGTTCGGATGTACGAATGGAACAGACGGCCGATGATAATCCCATGTTCGCGAACTCCTGGCGGACGACTTCTTTTATTAGTGACACGGTGGGCAGGTTGGCTGACTGAACGTCTGGAAGAACGGCCGTAGGAGCTAGAGCTTCAAGTTCGCGGCGGACAATACGCGTGACATCTTCTGACGCTGTAGCCGGTACAGGCGTCGGTGGCTCTTCGCATGATGATGTGGCGGCAGTGTTAGGTAGCCGAAGGAACTGGCGGGTGATGCGGCGACTCTTCGCTTGTTCAAAGCGCTGGCATTCCTTAACTATGGCGTCGACCGTCGTACTGTCCTTACACACCAGTAGATTAAACGCGTCGTCGGCTATTCCTTTCAAAATATGCGAAATCTTGTCATCTTCGGCCATTTGTGCGTCAACTTTTCGACAAAGGCCCAGGACGTCCTGTATGTACGAAATGTACGATTCAGTGGTCGTCTGGATACGAGATCCCAACTCCTTTTTAGCGGCCTGCTGTCGGTCAAATGATCTGCCGAACAACTCACGCAGCTTCGCCTTGCAAGCGTCCCAACTTGTAAGATCTTCTTCATGCGTCCGGTACCACACGCGTGCCGTCCCTTTTAGATAGAATATCGCGTTGGCTAACATAACCGTGGGGTCCCACCTGTTGCGGTTGCTGACGCGTTCGTACATGTCGATCCAGTCTTCGACATCCACGCCATCTTTGCCAGAAAAGGTTCCCGGGTCTTGTGGGTGCAAAAGAATCACAGGAGCCGGTGGCTGCTGCACCGTCGACACTTCACTGGTCATCGCGGAGCAACCAAGACGGCGACCGCTTCGAAGTTCCGTGCTTGGTTGACGGAGCCGGCACGTTGACAGGTTTACCCAGCACCTCCACCAAAGATGTTACGGGGATAACGTTTATTTAGGGAGTGAGTATGGCTATATACAAGGTTTGGACAAGCAGCAGCGACGGATGCAAGGCTGTCGCGCGCCTCTGGCCACTTCGTCACCGTCGTCTTCGTCCGACCGACAGTAGCAGCCCCTTCACTCTCTCGTGGCAATATATATACAATGCCAGCTTTGCAAGAAAATAAAAATTTATAACCAAACTTTTATTGGCAGAACCATTACAGGAAACTATACATCTGAATTTCCATTTTAGACAATACTGTACAATTTACATAGAGGTACACACGCTCCTGATGACTTGATGGAAGTGAAGGCACACAGCTGGTACATCTAGTGGACCCGTACAAAAAGAGGAAAAAAAAGCACAAGTGAATTACAAAGGATTAAAAAGAATCTGCAACTTGAACTCAAATATGAACATGTCACTGTGACAACCTGAGTGCTGCTATGTAGCATTTTCTTATCCTGTTACTCTGCGGGCACAAGTGCCCGTCTTGTATGAAGCTGCTTAGCACAGCTTCATGACAGGACTTCGCTATCCGCCATCCGAGAACGCACTCTGTAGCGGTCAGACTCCACTGAGAGACTTGCGGCAACAGGAAGGTAATGTGGGCAACATAAGTACAGATTTTGGTTGCTAAAGCTGTACCAGACCAATGGAAAGCAAATTTTGTAACATACTTTATATCCAAAATACTGGCGACTACTTAGAAGCAGCATGATCAGGTTTTCAAATTGAATAATACAGAGTGAACTTGCCCACAATAAATTCCACAAGAAACAAGTTCCCGAGGGATTGTCGACGGCAGCTGGCGGTGTCAAGAACAATGAGACGCTAGAAGTGACGCTCTTTAGATGCTGAAGTCTGCCCATGCCAAATCAAATAATTGGCCAAAAATATGTAGGGAACTTGTTCCTTGCAGTTGAGCCTTAAGAATCCCTGCCGCAGGCAACCATAAAGCAGTCAAACAACTAGTACCAATGGAATTATGTTAGTGCATTGCTTATGACCAAATAAACATCTTAACAGCATTGAAGTGTACAAATAAATTGTAAATTACCACCGGGTTAGGTTATATTAGGTTAGTTTGGGTAGAGTTGACTAGAACTAGTTCTGCTTCCTTCACAATGAAATGTTGCCCTTCTTTGCCAGTAGAGTTGACTAGAACTTAAAACTGACTAGAACAATAACAAAAAAGTTTCACATCACCGGATTGTGCCAGTGTTTACTGGTAGCTTGTGGATACACTGAAACCTAATTAGAACAAGCAGGCGGATGCACTAAAAATACTTCACTATATTAGGAAACTCTTTATATCCAAACTTACCCATAACGAAATGAAACAAACTTTTGCATTGTGTTTGTTCTACACGAATTTTTTGTCTTCAGTGGAAAAATTAAGCCAGAGGTATCTGCTGTTTCGTAAACAAAACTACGCATAGTAGACAGAAACTTTTACTTGCGCCTTGAACAGCTTGCCAGTCGCTAAAAATAGTGACTCGATTGGATCTTACTTGTACACTGCTGGCACGCTTCCGAGCATTCTCGCCATTTAGACTAAAAAAAAGAAGCCTCTGTTATGAGCAAGTGTTTGACACGAGTATCAGTCAGCAAGTTTTGTGTGTGCGATATAGAGGATAATTCAGTTTATGCTGGTCTGGTTTGTTATATTCAGGTTTCACTGTAGAACTGTACAAAGAGAAGAATGCTATGCACTATGAGTATCGATATTTTCCTTGGCAGTAGCCAAACATGACTTAGAGCACACAATTACTTTGTTATCTAATTTATCTGCTAAAGGGCCAAGGCATGCTCTGTGAAATCCTCTTGAATAATATGCAAAAGAATTGTCCAATACTACTCCACCATATATCGGTTGCCTGCACACACAATGCAACTCGTAAATGCAATCTTTTGGCCGTACACAAACAGTGAGAGAGATTGCGAGTGGAAAATCGTCCATGTTGCCTTTTTGTATGCCTTTCAGCAAATGTCCGCACAGCATACTCTGATTAAGGTTTAAATTTTCTGGACTCCTATCTGATATGCTACATAATACATATTTGCTATTGCAAACAAGCAACAGTCAAGCGTGTTGCACCAGTTTTGTGCCCCTTTATTGTGAATGGTCAGCTTTGGCGACTGTAACTTTCGCATACGACAGATTTGCCTGACGGCATCAGAAGGAGTATCTTGGTCAATTGAGTCATATGTTTTCATCAGCATCAGCATTGCTTACTGTAAGCCAGTGATCGGGGTTTCGGACATGCAAGATTTCAATAAAAGGCTCCTTTACTTGAGTATATAGCAAAACGCTGGCCAAGAAGCAGATCTTGAAAGCCATGCCAATCAGGAAATTTTTCATGAATTAAGTATTATGCTGATATTGAGGTGCCCTGTACTAAAGCATTTAAATCAGCACCTGTAAGATAGTAGCGTTTGCAGAGGTTTAACATGTCTACTGTCGCCGTTGCAACGCCTACTATATTCTTTTGCGATGACAAAAACTTGCGCTTAACAGCTTTGACTTTGTTTGGCCGTCCTCTTCTTGCTTTCACCAAAGATACAAGCTTTGTACTATTCGAATGTCTCCAACTGCTTGTAGCAGTAATTTGGGGTAATGGAGCTGATATGCCTTGTAAGCTAAATGTAATTCGATTACTAGGAAAGGTGGTTAAGTTCCTGAAGAATGCCTCCCATGATGCTCTATTAGCTGCTTCTCACCACAATTAGCTCATACATTAGCAACAGCCTTGGACATTTCACAAAGTGTCTTGTAGATGTAGGAATACTTTTCTTGTGCAGTGTCCAGCTTCACAGATAGCGGCAGCTGAATACTGCTTGTCACTAATGGTGCGGCACTAGAGGCCATGCAGCTGTCGCTCAGGAAACGATCTTTGCACCACCTGTCCAGTATGCATGCTTTGTCGAAAAGCTCTTGCTGGGCAAAATGTCGAGCTGCTAAAATGTGGGCACAAGGCAAACTGTACAGATTATAAAAAGCACACATGCAACGCGTCAGGCATGATGAAACACTGTGCTCGGAACTTGCGGAAGTCACTACTTAAGAATTAGCCGTGGAAGTGACCAGATAATCTACTCCTTTAAACCGTTCATACTGCTCAAGTATTTTACCTGTGGCCTCAGAAGTACAATTACGGGACAACGCTAGCTGAAATGGCTCACTGGCATCACTTACATTTTGGTTCAGCTTCATTTCCTTAAACTTGGAAAATTTAGTGCTTCTATGGCTTGAACCAAATGCATGCTTGAAGTGCATGCTTGAAGTCATCACACTGGGAGACAGCATCTGGCACACCTGCTTCTCAAGCACTGGCCTCTCCTTCTCCCACAGAAGAGCACACAACAGGAGCACTCCCATGCTTCTGTGTGGCTCTCCTAATTCTCCTGACACAAGTGGTGCTTGCACCTCGACCAGGGATCATTGGCTCATCAAGCCTCCCCTCGACATTTCCCCTGCTTGGTACACATGTGCCATGGAAAATGGGGGAAGGCAGGCTGTCCCAGGTCCACCAAGCCTTGCTACCCTTGCAACATATACGGACACCGCCAGCAAGTGAAAAGTCAGCACCTTGAAGGGTTCTGGTCGGCTGGTTGGTGTTCCTCTGGAAGGGAGCTGTGCTAGCTATCCAGACAGGAGCTGGTGCTGTGCAAGGTCCACTTGCTGCATGAAAAGAAATGAAAATATGCGAACCAAGTGGGGGAAACTCAGCCTCAGAGATGGTAGGGATGCTGTCCTGCCGAGTTCAGCTGGTCAATGAAGAAGGTGCCTGGGTCTCCTTGTAGCACTGCTGGATGCGGCTTGCTCTCCAGATGAATGGACAGGCTGCAGGCCACCTGGTACAGGTAGTCTTTCAGCACCTTGTTACCAAAGCGGCTTGGCCGGACACCATCTCTGCTCAGGTAGCTGGGCCAGTCATCCACGAGACCACCCAGGAAAGCGAAGCCACACTCGTGGCAGTACTGCATCAGGGCAGCATTTACCTTTATGTAGTTGTCATTCTATCAAGAGAACTGAGCTTCCCATGGCCAGTGCTGATTCTGCCCCCAAGGAAGAATGGCAGAAAAAGGTACATGCACCATGGCATTCCTTTCAATGATACCCTGAGCGAGCTGGCGATACTTGTCGATTCACACAATGACACTGTCAACAGTGTTGTTAGTGCAAACGTGCACGATGACAACATCAAAACCAGCTAGCTTGTCAGCAATCATTGACAGCAAGTATTCAATCCTTATTCCTCTATGCGCGGCAGCACTGACTGACAAACTACGACGCGATGAGAAATACTCGTCCACGTATTTCACCATCGAGTCGCCGGCAACCAAAACACTTACTTTGCAAGCAATACAATCTAAAATGACACCGAGAAGAAGAAAAGAAAAAAACTGCGAGAAAATAAATCTGAGCTTTTTCACAAACGAAAGAAGGCTATCTTCTAGTCGGCAGTATATATGTTGACAAATTCGAGAAATACGTGCTAGGGATGAACGAAGCAAGCGGTCGCGAACAAGAGCAGCAAGATCGGCAGATACGCGACAAATACAATCAAAATACAATCAAAATACTTAAGAAAAGATTATTATAACGCTAGCAAATATAAAATAACGCTGCAATGCAGCTTTCGCGCATATAAAAGAATGATGTTGAAGGCATACGAGGATGCAGCAGAACCAGGCCTTGGGACCAGCACCAGTGGCAGCAGAAAATCACCACCCGCAAGCGCGGCTGACGGGATGATGCGTACTGAATGGTCACGTGCTAACAACAAGAAATCAAGCTACGCGCCCACAAAAAAACTGAAATATGCGTATACCTGTCATATTGCTATTAAATTTTTTGTACTTTGTAAGGTGCTTACGTACATCACATCGCAAAGAGTCATTGTGTAATTAGTGGCCTTGCCATGTTCAAAACCCAGGCTCTTCTAAAGAGAGGTTGGGGTTAAGTACCTGTGAAATTTTTTTAGACGGGTAGTTCTCTGAGAAGGAATCAGATGCCAAAAACAGACCTGTGGTATCCTGGGTATCCAGATGTAACAATGGAAAGGATACAAAATACATATTTCTTGCCTGAAACGAAGAAGTAACTCAAGTATGTAAAATATATCAAATAGCGTCCAATAGCTTCAAGCTGTACGTGCACGTACCTAGACCCAAAACGCACTTGTCTTGCTCCAGTCCATGCAGGCTATCAGCTGCTTTATTGAAGCCTCTAGCACATTCTCAGTGTTGCAATAATTTTCATCCGCATTTTGCTCAAGTGTGCCCTAGACATATTTGAGTGATTTGCAGTTGCAACTGGACTACAGCCTCAGCTTGGGCGACCAGTGGTAGGGCACATTTTGTAAAACAAAGCTACACATAGCGTTACCAGTTTGAGCAGAGGCCTTTTTATATATGCATCACCATTAGCATCTAGATTTTTTGCCATGAATTCAGAAAAATCTCCAGCGCATTCAGTTCCTAGATTTGAAATGTTGTATAAGTTGTCTGTTTGATCACTGCGGTTGTGCTTGGCTTCTGTCCAAATGGGAGAGCACTTCTGCATAGCACATCAGGTACCTTTTTATTTACCTGCCTTCCTTTCATTTATCTTACCTACAACCAAGAGCAAACGTATATAGCACATGAATGTGCTGTGCCTGAACCTAACTTAAATTGCCATGTTTAGCAGCACAGTGCACGTAGCTGGTGTTGGTTCATTCAAGCTAAGCATTACTACATCTTTTAACTGTAGGTACGTATTATGGTGTGAGCAGAGAAATGGCTATGCAAAGACAGTTTGACACGTTAAGACATCTTTTTGTGTGTGAAAAGGTGAAAGGTACACAAAATGGGACATAACACATGCACTTTCATCTTTTCTCACAAAAAAAAAACAACGCCGGAGGAATAAGGTTTCTTCATTGTGCCATAGAAACTATGTTTGTTCTCAAATGTAATTCTGATTCGTTGGATTTGTTGTTGTGATGTGTTCATTTTCTCAAGTGTGCTTTACTTTTTACACGTCAAAGTTTCAAAATCGTTTTTATTTTCACAGTCTGAACATCCGACAATTTGGTTTGACTTCCTGGTACAGGATACTTGCAGTTGGCATGGAGTGATGAAGCAGCATGGTGTACTTTTATTAAAAGCACAGATTTCACCAGTATAGAAGTAGTTCATCAAAAAACATGTGTGCTGAGAATAGTGTTTCTACCCACATTCCTCATTGTCTAATTATGCTTGTATCCCTGTATTCTCTTCAGCAAAACCACTTATATGGGGAATTGATTGTGATAAGTGCTTCTGAAAGTTTTCAGGAAGAGCTTTGAACCTTTTTTAGTGGTGCACTCGTAAAATGTGTACATGCTGTAAAATTGAAACACCAGTTGGAATAGCAAACACCGATGCTTGATGCGACGCTTGTCAGACATGAGTTCTGCAATTTTTCCATTCAACAATATACTCTAGGACAGAGCATGCTAGCACTACAAAGCACCCATCCTTTATGTTAGGTATACATTACTACAAGCTCTTCAAAGATGGTCACAAAAGAAGTGCTGTCTTTAATGAGAAACTAAAGGTGAAGCAAGCTCTGAAAATGTATTGAGAAATTATGCAATCTGTAGCGTTTACTCAGCTCAGATAACGTCCGAAGGTGCCATAACGCCTTGATAGCTGTGGATGAGAGGGCAGTTGTTGCCGTATTTGGAGCATGAGAAATAAATTAAGATGGAAACCTGAGTAACAACTCGTAATGGAATTAAAGAATCTTGCTACACCTCTAAAAATGAGGCAGTAAAATGAAATTAAAGTCACAATTCTTTTTTGTTTTTACTTCGTTTGGGTTGAATATACCGATTGTAACAACACAAAAAAGTGTAGGGGGTGATGCACATTAGAGAAATGCTACTCTGTTTTTATAGTTTGCCGTCTCTGCATTCAAAGTTCAGTTAATATGAAAAGCTACAGTGAAGCCATTGGTTGGGTCTGTATGGTGGCAATCAACAACCTAACTGCTTGGGTTTACAGTGCCTTACTTGCAAATACCTATTTAAGCGTTGAGCTATTCGAACATTGATTAAGGTGACCAATATACGAACAAGTAGTTTACTGATTAAATTACATGGGGAAGGGCAGAAAGATAGGACAGAGCAGAGGAGGTGTATTCTGTAAGTATCCAACGAATGGACATATGCATTTCAACTGCTGCTTAATTTCTGATTAGCTGGGCTGGGGGCATGCGCGAGTACGAGGCAGGTGCCCCCAGCCAATCAACACTTCAGCAGCAGATGAAATGGACGTGTCCACTAGGTGAACACTTTCAGAAACCCCCGCCCCCTGCAGTTCTGTCTGTGACCAACATGCCTGGTATGCCACCCTTGGTTTCAATGTCCGTATTTATCAGCAAAAGTGTGAAAGAACCAGGTTTGTGCACGAAAAGTTTTCCTCAGGGTGTCTGCCTTGAAGCCCATGGTGGTAATCACAGGAAACGGGGTGGATACAGAGTAGCACCATAGGAGAAGCCTTCATCGAAACAAATATGGAGGGGGGTTACTGCATGCTCAAATTTGTGAGCTCACAAGTTGCCACGACCGAGTCGTGTCAGAAGTTGATGAAGCCTACTTGGTTAATGAATAACCACATAGGCTAAAATTATTTAGGTACTGTTTATGAGGACTACATATTTGCTGGAAATCACTGAAAAAGTTGTGCGAGCGCAGAATAACACCTTTCAGTAGTGGTGACGTCCTTTAAAGAATGAAAATGTATCAGTTGTACCTGTGTGGTGAATAAAGTTACATTAGAAAAAAAAAGAACTCGGCAATGGAAACAAAATTCAAAGAGTAGTACTCCAAATTGTATATTGCATCTTCTTTAGGACTAGATGAATGCAATTAATTATAATAATCAATTGAAAATTGAACGCCAACAACAAGAATAAAAATAAATACATGTTTCAGCTCCTACATGAGAGCCATGATTGTGAACAAAGCTCCAGTTGAACCTTGTCTTATTTTTCATTTTTGTGGTTGGCGTCCAGTTTTAAACTACTTACCATGCCTCTTTCGACCACACCACACGAGCTTCCGTCAATCTCTTCACTACCTCAATGCAAATGATTAGAGGTTAGCAAATATAAAATCTTTCTACTGGCAATAGTAAGTATCGAATAGTCGAATACAGATGCATACATTTACAGCAGGCATATTTATCTTGGTATAATTAAGCACCATGCTTGTACTGACTACAAAAAATGATACGGCAAACTATCAGGGAAGATTAGGATTATTTTTAAACAGAGGTAGTGACCTTCTTTATGCTGATGACACCACTATTTTCGCATCTGATAAAAATTTACTCGCATTGCAGGATGAGCTTAACGCTGACCTAGCGAATGTTCATTCATGGTGCGTAAAAAACAAGCTATCCATTAACCCATCTAAGACAACACTTATGGTATTCCATTCTTCAAGAACTTATCACATTGACTCTATTGTAGTGTCTCTAAATAATAATGTACTTAGAAGATCCGCGTCTACTAAATTTCTTGGTGTAGTACTAGATGAGAACCTAAAGTTCCAGTGCCATATTCAATCACTTATTCAAAAATCTCATTTGGTATTCACATCATCATAAAAACGCGCTCTTCATTTCAGCAAACCATTCTCATGTCTTTATATTACGCATACATACACAGTCATCTCTCATACTGCCTGTCATCTTGGGGTAATACATATGCCATACATCTTCATCAGCTAGAAGTTTTGCAAAAGCAGGCACTACGACTAATTGCATTCCAATCGCATACATCTCCCTCTGCTCCCATATTCCGTTCCCTAAATGTTTTACCTTTACGCATGTTATTTAATCATAAGCTGTCACTGCTTATGTTTCGTCTGATAAATGCCGAGCTTAATATTCCAGGTTTTACTCGCTCTAGCCTAATAAATTATAACAACACAAGATTTTCAGCACAACTCAATCTTCTTCCAAAAGCAAGAACTAATTATGGGAAATTTACCGTCGCGTTTTTAGGCATTTCTGTATGGAATTCAATACCATCTGATATGAAGTCATCTACATTATTATCATTCAAGCGTAGAACGAAGGAGCATTTCATGAACACTTGATCTGACACATAGTATAATTTAACTAACGTAGAAATAATTAGATGTTGTTCTGATTCACTATTATGCAATGTACTGTCCAAATTACCGAGTCACCGAATTTTGCCTATAAATTGATACTTCTCGTTGTTAGTTTTACGTGCCATTTATCCTCGTTTGAATTTCTGCGAGTTATCTTTAATGATTTATGCAATTTTTTTTCTTTCTTTTTAACTGTGTGATTATACTTGTGATGTTTTTAAAAGATTTTTTTTCTCTCTTACCGTTCATTTCCGATTATATATAATTTGTATATATATATATATATGACATGACTCGCTGTTTGCCACGATCCTACTAACCCGCTTTTCATGTCTTGTTAGGAGGTCCCCCCGACAGTTGTTACTTCGGGACCTCCGAATTTGTACTTACACCCACCCTGTATTTGATTTTGTCGTCAAATAAATATTGATTGATTGATTGAAAAATTGTCATTTAAAAAACTGCACAAACACCTCTCAAAATCTTTAGATCCTGTTGGCAAACAAGGTTTCTAAGAATGAATAGCTGCTGTTTGACTAGGTGTAAAAAAGTACTAAATAAATGGTTGCCAAAAAATTATCAGAAGTAGTGAAAACGGAAGACAAACACTGCTGAAGGACTTGCTTGCTATAAAAACATGTAAAAGGATATGTTGCAAAAAAAATCACTGGTTATAAAAAATTTAAACGACTAGACTGTCAATAACACTACATGTTAGACTATAAGCAAAAATCGGGGTTGTCATGCAGCCTTCCGTCATGGAACCAAAAACAACGCTTGCATTCCCCATTTTGTTTCTGCATTGCTTCGAAAACTTTTGTTGTTTTACTGGTGAAAATTTGTGATACTTTGTTAGCAGACAGAGTACAGTAACAACTTTAATGCTCGGTTATTATATTTGGCAAATTTTACTTAATCAAAATTGCTGAATAGGTAATTATTTTAGAATACAAATAGCATGTAATGTTCGATTCATATTCAACACTTCAAATATTCTTCCACCCCTACAAATAATACTTCGTTTACCAGTGTTCATTCCAAAGGCGCCTCCTTCCCCCTTCTTTATGTGTACTCGGCATCCACCTCTAAAATCCTGAGGCATACTGATGTTATGCCGTGGGGCAACACGAGCAAATAAAAAAAATCCTGACGCATGATTACATTTGCATTGTGTGGTAAGTGCCATTCTGCAATACTTTGATCTGCCTGCTGTGCTGGAGATATATCTCACACACTTGTGAAAGTCGAGTAGTGCTTCTCAGGAAACGTGTCCGAACTGCAGACACCACAACATAAGCTGGGATATTCAAAAAGACAAGTACGCGTTTTGCTCGCCAAGCGACTTTAGTGTGCTCATTGATGTAAGGTGTGCTATTATATGAATACTGTAATTTGCTAACGCAAAGAAAAAACAAGCCAGCATCCCTTGCTTTATATAATATGCTCTGAACCAAGAAAGTATATTTTAGGAAGAAGATCAGAAATAAACACAAATATGTCTGCACTTACTGGCGTAAAATAATTCTCAATGCAATAATATGAATGAGGCATGCAGCTTGAATTAAAGCGACCTACCGTGCTTTCAAAGCATTCCCTAACTTACCTG
>NC_051163.1:157098034-157131812 GCF_013339745.2 Dermacentor silvarum | reverse complement strand
TTCTACTTATCTTACATCCACCGCTCACGGCCGGCTGATCCGTTGATAATGCGAGCGGACCGTCGCTCCGACCACTGACAAAGCGCGATAAGCGCGAAAAGGCATTATGACATTAAAGGCATCGCTACAAAATACCGGCCTAGGTGACGTGCTCCTGCAATCTGTCGGACAATAGGACGAGTTGCAAAACAAGATTCTTTGCAGTGCAATCTGTACTTGTGTACATGAAGCAGCCAGCGGCCGCCATTGTGCATGAATAGTCGCGTGCGTTTCGCCCGTTCGGTTCGTGCGTGATACCGGCTTGGCGTACTGAATCGATGTTTGAGGCGAACTCAGTACTTTTCGTGGTGTTGTCGGGCGACTGTGAACTGGTGCCATGCCAGTTAACTGCTGTGTGCCACTGTGCACGCAATTTGGTGACTTTTACAAGCCTGGACAAAAAGTAAGTCCCTTCTGCTGTGTCGCACCTCCGTCGTGTGCTGCTTGTCAGGCAGTGGCTTGTTTTTATCATTAAGCATGTTTTTACTTATTTTGATCGCTAGATATGTGACTTGCGTCATCTATAAGTGATATCGATATGCTTTAGCGATGAAACTAATAGGTAAATGCCTTTAAAAACCTGAAACCATTTGCGGTTTGTGGGATGCGGCACGATGTTTACCGTACGCCGTCACATGGTTTTGACCACTCGTCTCCCTAATCAAAGGGCTATATCGTTGTGTTACGCTGTAAAAGTAACCTTTTTAGACCCTGCTGTGCGCGCATACCATTATTTAAGGGCGGAGGCCATTTGTGGTTTGTCACAGCTCTGCGAATGTTTACGTCGAAGCACCGTATTCTCCGTTTATGTTGGCCACGAAACACACCCGGTTCGCGTTGTTCGCAGGCAGTAGTTGTGTCGTGTGATGTGGTCAAGCAAGAGAGCTAAGTGTGTGTGTACCGACAATGTGAGACATACCGTGTATTTCGCCTGACGACTGGATTACTGCGCTCACGCACTTTTATTCGAGCCCTGTATGCATGTCAAAACGGTATTTTGTTTTAGTTTGCTGTAAAGTTACTGTGTCTGCCTTCATCGAAAAAAAATTCCGGTCTGCTGTCGTAAAGCCTTACGGATATAATCACCTGAAATCAAGAAATTCGCAACGGTGCAGCCATGTGCGTACACCGCGGTTGCGCAGATTTGTCGAGTGTTCGAAACCTTAACTATCTTGCATAGCATCGTCAATTTCTTGTTTTTAGAGAGCATTGTTGAGATATGTCCCAATCAAGACAGAAAGCATTCTGAATATTGACTTTTATTCACAGTTGTCATACCACAGATTCCCAAGAGACCAGGACATATACAAAAAGTGGATTGCAGCCATCAGGCGAGACGAAGGCTCACTCCTCACAGTTTCGAAGGCCACCAGGGTCTGCTCTCTCCACTTTCTTGAGAGTGACTATGTTGCTAATGTTGCGAATGGCTACCGTGTAGTGAGAAATACGGGCACCAGCAGAAGACGAAGAATAAGACGTTTGTTGTTGGCGCTCGGGCTCGCTCCGTTTGGCCGTTGCCTGTTTCGGCGCATTCATAAAAACGCCGAGCGTATCTACTATTAAACGCGTACTATCAATTGGTGGAGGTGTGGGGTAGAGTCCGGGTACGGAGTTCCGGGATGAAATGGGAACCAGCACGCTCCACCAATTGATAGTCCATAGAACAACAAGCGCATATCATCCGCAAACGAATGGTATGACTGAACGCTTTAATCGTACTCTCGGTGACATGCTCGCCATGTACGTTTCCGCTAACCACACTAACTGGGACCGCATCCTTCCCTTTGTTACGTATGCTTACAATAGCGCCACTCAATCTACCACGGGATTCTCTCCCTTCTTTCTTCTTTATGGTCGTGAACCTTCCTCGTTTATGGACACGATTCTTTTGTATCGCCCCGACGCTTCAGAATCTACTCCTCTATCCGAAGCCGCCACTTATGCCGAAGAATGTCGTCAGATTGCCCGCTCACTTAGCGCGCAAGATCAGGCCAGCCAGAAACATAGTCGCGACGCAGGCTTGTGTTTTACATCATATTCACCTGGAACGCTGGTATGGCTCCGCGTTCCCTCATCTACTCCCGGCCTTTCAACAAAGTTCTGCTCAAAGTACGCCGGCCCTTACCGCGTTCTACGACAGACGTCCCCGGTCAACTACGTCATTGAGCCTATTCACCCATCTACGGACCAACGGCGTCGCGGACGCGAAACTGTTCATATCGATAGACTGAAGCCGCACAACGACCCACCAGTGCTACTTGTTCCATAGGTCGCCAGGATGGCTCCTTTTTCGCCGGGGAGTGATTGTAGTGAGAAATACGGGCACCAGCAGAAGACGAAGAATAAGACGTTTGTTGTTGGTGCTCGGGCTCGCTCCGTTTGGCCGTTGCCTGTTTCGGCGCATTCATAAAACCGCCGAGCGTATCTACTATTAAACGCGTACTATCAACCGACACTTACACCAATCTGCTGTGCCATCCACATTTTTATTCAAGCAGCCAAAGCCGCCGAGGAAACCACCAGCTCAACAGGCACCACTTCAGAAAGTTGCATCACCTAAAATGAAGTGTAATGGTAAAGCTCAAGGGCTTCCCACTACAGGACAAAAGGTAGACACCCCATAATGGTAACAGAGCAGATGACAAGGAAAACTCAGCATATAGATGCAACAAAAATAGTGAAAGCATTGATGTCTTCAATGTTGAAGATACGGGCTCCACTTTGCTTCCTGACAAGCAGCAACACTCACCAGAAGAACCAGCCTCTGGAAGTATTTGTGCATGCAGAGAAAATATTTCTGCCCTAGAGCAGGAGCTGGCTGCAAGCAAAGCAAGGGAAGCGGATACACAGGCTGAAAATCAACACCTGAAGCTGCAAGCAAGTTCTTTAGGAGAAACTAGTGCTCTCTTACAAAATAAGCTCACAGCAAGCAAAGCAGCTGAAGCAGAAAATCAGCGCCTGAAGCTGCAAATAAAGGCACAAAATAATGAATTAAAGCTGCTTCGTACAGAGCTTGTCACTGCACAGAAAAATATTGAGAAGCTGGAAGAATTGCCTCCATTTGGAATGGAGAGATTCAAGGACAACAATGATGACATTGAGTTTTACACTGGACTGCCCAACTACAAGCGCTTCTGTGCTCTCATGCATCTCCTTGATTTTGGGGAAAATGGTGAAAACATTGCACGCAAACGTACGAAGAGTGGGCTACGAAATGTTGAATATAGTGGCCGACGACACAAGATTGGTGTAGAGAACCAACTCTTTCTTGTGCTTGTTAAACTTCGAGTTGGCTTATTTCACAGACACATCGGCCACTTGTTCAACGTCTCCATCAGCACAGTGTCAAGAATTTTTTATGCAGTGCTTGACTATATCTATTTGCAAGTAACAGAAACGACAACATGGATATCACGACAAGCTATTGATGCTGCCATGCCATCTGCTTTCAAGGAGAAATATTCATCAACACGTGTCATCTTGGATGCCACTGAGATTAGATGAGATGTGCCAACATCTTTCGTGACGCAATCACAAGTCTATTCCTCATACAAGTCTACCCGTACGTTAAACCCCTCGTAGGCATCTCCCCTCATGGAGTACTTACGTTTGTTTCGGAACTATTTACTGGGCGTACGTCTGACAGAGAGTTTGTGGAGAAGAGTGGATTTTTTGACTTGAAGTTGGACACAGGTGACTCAGTCATGGCTGACAAGGGATTTAAAATAAAAGACCTGCTACAAAGCAAGGAAGTTATGCTGAACATTCCACCCTTCCTCATGCATGGGCAATTTATTCCCGCAGAAGTGGAGGAGACTCAGGAAATCGCAGCAATCAGGATACATGAGGAAAGGGAGATCAAGAAAATCAAGGGATATCACATTTTTCACCGCTGGATTACAATCTCCCTTGTACCCTTAGCGAATCAGATGTGGGCCGTGTGTGACTTCCTGACAAACTTCCAGCCATCACTTCTGAAAGAAGATACAAACTGATCTAATTAAAGGGAAACTGAGACTTCCACCCAAATGTAGCAATTTGTATCTGGTAGAGCGGCTGCCCCGGAAAGGCGGTGGTCCTGGGTTCGAGTCCCGGACCAGGACGAATTTTTCTTCAACTGCGAGGCTTTCTTTCGAGGAACCCGGTTGGGTTTCCATTGTAGGAAATTGCTACATTTGGGTGGAAGTCTCAGTTTCCCTTTAATTACTTATCTCCACCTAGAGGATTTCCGCTAAACTATTACATCAAACACTTGCCTTTGCTTCGAGTTGTCGACAAATTCGACTTCGCCCTGCCATCTGCTAGCCGCCTGGTTAGCTCAGATGGTAGAGCGGCTGCCCCGGAAAGGCGGTGGTCCCGGGTTCGAGTCCCGGACCAGGACGAATTTTTCTTCAACTGCCAGGCTTTCTTTTGAGGAACCCGGTTGGGTTTCCATTGTAGCAAATTGCTACATTTGGGTGGAAGTCTCAGTTTCCCTTTAATTACTTATCTCCACCTAGCGGATTTCCGCTGAACTATTACATCAAACACTTGCCTTTGGAAGAAGACGACGACTACGAACGCACATGTGCGAGCACATCGGCTCCCGTCTCTACAAACGTTCTGGATCGGATTTTTGCCTCAACCCGCAAGAATTGTCCATCATTCGACGCAGTTTGTTGCAAGGAACAAGCGGATACCAGAATCTTACCGGTGGGTGGATTTTTCGGTCTTCCCCGAGACCTTTTACCCCACGCCACGTTGGCGCGCAGCTACGCCTAACGTGCCAAACCAGACGGTGCGGTCGGGCGGGCGGCGAGCCTAGGCCCAACGCGTCGTCGAGCTAGAGAATGGCCTCCAACACATCAGTTGTAGAAGGCATGGAAATCAATCCGGAGGAAGCGGAGTGCTCAGGCTGGATCGAAGTCGTGAGCAAGAAGAAGAAACACACCGAGCGGGCTGATTCTAACGTGCCCACGTCAGCGAAAGGAAGCGGTAATGGCGGCTGCCGCACTGCCCCACAGAACGTATTTAGACGAGTCGTGGAAGCTTCCAGAATCCCGAACCTTCCTAGGGATGACTTTAAGACCATTATACGGCCTCGTGGAGGGTTCGGATGTTAAGAAGACAGACCTTATTATGTTCAAGCGTGCGCTCGCCAAGGCGGCTTCCCTAACAGCGGAGCAGGTGTTCGACGACACGTTGTGCACGAACCCCTTCCAGAACATTCTTGTGGTTGCCACGCCATTCGAGGCGAACGCGCGCGCCTACGCCAGGGTCCAACAGATCTGTATGGGTAATATCGTCATAGCAGTAGCGGCCTACGTGGCTGCGTCCGACGACACATGTAAAGGAGTGATCCGCGGAATCAACCTGGATCTCAGTGATGCAGAACTGACGGAGATGATCGTCAACCGGAGGAACCCCGGCGCTCTGGGTGTTCGAAGAATCAAGAAGACACCAACAGTGATCGTGTTGTTCGACGGACAAAAGGTCCCCCAAAACGTCCTGTGTGATGGTGTTCGCTACCCTTGTTCCTTGTATCGCAGGCAAATGGACGTTTGTTACGCGTGTGGAGAATTGGGCCACAGGGCCGATGTTTGCCCGAAGGGCGAAGATCAGAAAAAATGCCGCGGATGCGGAATGCGGACACCATCAGAGGATCATCAATGCAATCCCAAGTGCGCAATTTCTGGTGGCGCACACCAAACGGCTGACCGCAAGTGCAGACAGCGCTTTCAGGTGCCGTACATTGTGCGCCAAAGACGGCGGCGCCGCAGGCGCGCACAGCACACACAGCTGGCGTCAGTTCCACGTGGCTCCGACACATCTGGCGGCGGAGAAGCAATGGCGGGAGAGAAGACATTCTCCTCCCCCCGCCGCAATAGATCGGCATCTAGAGGGCGCTCCCGCTCTCGTTCCAGGAAGCACCCCGGCAGCAGATCGCACTCACGCACCAGAGGGCGCGACAATAGCAGCAGACGATCCCGTTCGAGAGGACGTTCAGGCTCCAGGGTCCGAATCCAGGAACCAATGTCCTGGGCGGACAAGGCCAGGCTGAACATCCAAAGCGGCAAAAAGGTAACACAGGGCATCTCGCCGGAGCATAAGAAAGAACAATCTGAGATTTTAATGCTTAAGAAAGAAAATGCAGAACTTAAAGAGGCACTACGAACGTTGAGGTCCGAGTTCGAGCTCTTCCGTAACTCACGTGAACCCCCCGAAATAGACTCACCCATCCCGGTTCAAGCAGAAGGGTCGAATAAGCGCAAAGCTCTTTCTCCCCCCGCGACTACGGAAAGAGAGGCCATGCAAACTGACCAGACCCCCGCTCAGGTCCCTAAGCCAGAGCCAAACGTACTCGCGTCTTTAGCGGCGATTGAGGAATCCCTCAAGCAGATGAGAGAGGCCTTAGCCATTCAATCAAGCACTATCGAGCACATGGACGGGAACATCTCCCACCTGACACGTAGAGTAGGAATCCTCGAGTCTAAAATGAAAATGATAGACTCTAGCAAAATCAAGACCACCACCGCTAGCACCATTAGAAAAGCCAAGAAAGTACAGCAGGATCCGGATAACACGAGTTCGCTGCAGGCTTTGCTAATTTAATAGAATTCAAAATGGCGGGACAAACCGGAAACATAATTATTTGGCAGTGGAATTGTGCAAGCTTCTTAAGGCGTAAAGCTGCTCTACTGCAGCTCATCAAATCACAAGCGTCAATGCCGCACGTCCTGCTCTTGCAGGAAACTCTTAGCGATAATGTAAATCTATCGGGCTACCGTTCGGTTAGCCAAAAGGGAGAAAATGGCAGAGGTATCGCCACGTTTGTCAAGAAAGACATCTCTTTTCAAGAGCACGAAGTCAAATTTGTAACTCGGATAAGAGATCCGGTCTCGAGGCACAATTAATTGAAATCATCCCCAATGGCAAAATCCGGCGTAACATTTTCATTCTCAACTTGTACAGCTCTCCTTCGGCTTATAAGCATAACCTCCGCTCACTCCTAAATAGAGTCGTAACCACCGCGAGATCGCACCCCTTAATAGTGGCTGGAGATTTCAACGCTCCCCACCCGGCTTGGGGTTATGTAGCACGAACAAAGAAAGGGGCCAATCTAGTTGCAGCTAGTACAGACCTAAACCTAACGCTAATCTCGGACCCACGTTTCCCAACGAGGCTGGGAAATTCGGTCGCCAGAGACACGACGCCTGATCTCAGCTTCACTAGAAATGCGGAGGCGAAATGGTCCAACTTACAGGAGAACTTGGGGAGCGACCACTACATAATAGAACTCAGGATGGAAATAATAGCACCTCCCCCCAAAACCTACAAATACACAGACTGGGACCTCTTTAGGAAAATAAGAGGTGAAGATGAGGCAGTATACGACACCTTCAGTGAACTTTTTGTACAGATCCAGAAGGATGTCGAGAAGGCCACCAAGGAAATAGTCACAGAATTTAATGCCCCAGGGATGGATGCAAGGTTAGCGCACCTCCTGGAAGCCAAACGCTCTCTCCTCGAGAGATGGAAAACACAAAGACTCAATCGGAGACTGCGGAAAAAGATCGCCGAGCTCAATAGGCACATTGAGGAGCATTGCTCCGAATTAAATAAGCAGCAATGGAGGGACGCCTGCTCGGCAGCGGACGGGAAAATGCGAAAAGGAGGTAAATGGAGCCTCTTCAAACATCTCCTAGACGATGGACAATCGAAAGGTAATCAGAGACTAGCCATAGACCGACTTATTAATAAGGAGCTAATGGACGGCATCTCAGAAGCCTCCATATTTAGGAAACTAGCCAACAAATACCTTCCACTTGACCAAAGCTCAAGCTCTTCCCACCCTCGATATGAGGGCGCGCCTGCCCCAGAGCTGGACGCTCCCTTCTCGGAAGCTGAGATCAGGGAAGTGCTGCATAATCTTAACGGAAGGTCTGCCCCAGGCCCCGATGGAGTCACAAACCGGCTCTTAAGAAATTTGGACGACAAAGCCATTCATTCCTTAGTGAACGAGATAAACAGGGTATGGGAGGAGGGTGTCGTACCGGACAGTTGGAAAAAGGCCACAGTGGTCCTAATCCCCAAGCCAGGTAAATCACCTAGCTTGGAGAACCTCCGTCCTATCTCCCTTACTTCTTGCATTAGCAAAGTAGCGGAACATGCAGTGCATAACAGGATATCGAGACATATCGAGCGGAATGAGCTATTCCCGTACAATATGGTGGGTTTCAGGCCCTCGCTTTCCACGCAGGATGTCATGCTCCTGCTCAAAACACAGATCATAGACTCTCAAAACAAAGATGTAAAAGGGGTACTCGCACTAGATCTATCCAAGGCCTTCGACACAATTACACATGACTACATCCTTAAGGAGATATCGGCCTTGAACTTAGGAGTTAAATTCTTCTCCTTCGTTGAATCCTTCCTTGAGAGCAGGACGGCGGTCATAAAGTTGAGGCAATCAGTGTCGGAGTCTTTCACACTCGGAAGAAGGGGCACTCCCCAAGGGGCAGTTATCTCACCACTTCTGTTCAACATAGCAATGCGCAAATTGTCGGAAAGCCTTGCAACAATTCCTAATGTTGGTCATGCATTATATGCTGACGACATTACAATCTGGTGTCCCGGAGGATCGGAGGCGACGGTCGAACAAGCTCTACAGGAGGCTCTAGACGTTACAGAGTCTTTCCTGGACGGTACGGGACTTGCACTCTCGCCTGGAAAGTCGGAACTCCTGCTGTACAGACAGGCTAGACGAGGTGCTAGGGGACTCACCCCACTCGATCAGGTGCCCATTAGCGTTCGTACCAGGGATGGGTATACCATCCCTAGAGTAGACTCTATCAAAATTCTAGGGCTTTTATTAGACTCGAAGGGCTGCAACGCAAAGTCTATAGCTCATCTCACCACGAAAACAGAGAACATTCTCAGATTAATTATGAGAGTGTCCAACAAGAAAGGCGGCATAGGCGAGGATATACTCCTTAGGGCTCACCATGCTTTCCTCATGAGCCATGTCATTTACATAGTCGCGGCCCTCAATTGGACAAAAACAGAGAAAGATAAATTAGATACGCTCATGCGCAAAAGTGTCAAAAAGGTGCTTGGTGTTCCAATCACGGCTAGCACAGAGAAACTCATGAAGTTGGGAGTACACAACACCACTTCGGAGTTAATTGAAGCGCAAAGATCAGCACAAATTATTAGATTATCGAACTCCAAAGCAGGCAGAAGACTGTTGGATGCGGCAGGCCTCCGTCCTAGTTTTAATCAGGGAGAAACCACGCAACTTGATAATCAAACAATGAATTCCTTTATTGTAGACCCTTTTCCAAGAAACGTCCACCCACAACACAATAAAGGTCGAAGATTGGCAAGGGCTAGGGCTTTCCTAAAGAACTTATCCGGAACGGAGACCTTTGTTGACGCGGCGCGACACACGAGCTCCGACAAGTTTTCCGTAGCTATAGTCAATGACAGGGGAGATCTCCTCTCGGCAGCTTCGCTAAAGACCTCATTGGTCGACGTGGCGGAGCAGGCTGCTATAGCTCTCGCATTACTTGATACAACACGCACTACAGTTTACACGGACTCCCGAGCGGCAATTAGAGCGTTCGCATCGGGATTGATAGCCAAACAGGCAGCCAGGATTATCAACGGCAGACCCCCCTCAGACACTATTCATCACATAGTCTGGTTCCCAGCACACATGGGATCAGACGTATTACCGGGTCACCTGAACCCCAATGAGATAGCCCACGACCGTGCGCGAGGTTTCATATGCCGCGACGGGATGGTGTCTCGGGTGAGTTCGGGAGAGCTCTTCCACAGTGATCCTCTAGTTACTTTTCACGAAATCACATCACATTACAGAGGGGATAGGCAGAGTTTTCCCTCCCCCCATCATAAGCTCAACAGATCACAATCTAGCACGCTCCGCATGCTCCAGACGGGGTCCTACCCCTCTAGGGGCTTTCTGAACAAACTTCACCCCGACATCGATCCATTCTGCCCAGATTGTGGCACTGAATTTTGCTCATTAAATCACATGCTCTGGCAGTGCCCTGTGTTACAGGATTTTAACCAAGAAGAAGACTGGACGAAGGCCATCACAGATCCCAGACAAGACGTCCAACTCCTGGCTGTCCAGAGGGCCCGTGAACGAGCGGAGAGGCACGGCCTCTCTGTTCCGACATGGGACTAGCCAACGGCTAGCAGGCCCCCCTGCCTAGCTTCTCAGGACCTAAATAAAGTGTTTACTACTACTACTACTACTACTACTACTACTTGCCTTTGCTTCGAGTTGTCGACAAATTCGACTTCGCCCTGCCATCTGCTAGCCGCCTGGTTAGCTCAGATGGTAGAGCGGCTGCCCCGGAAAGGCGGTGGTCCCGGGTTCGAGTCCCGGACCAGGACGAATTTTTCTTCAACTGCGAGGCTTTCTTTCGAGGAACCCGGTTGGGTTTCCATTGTAGCAAATTGCTACATTTGGGTGGAAGTCTCAGTTTCCCTTTAATTACTTGTCTCCACCTAGCGGATTTCTGCTGAACTATTACATCACACTGATCTAATCCACAGTGTTCCTTAAAGACGCCTTATTTTATAGTCATATGTTATCAATCCTCACTACCTCGTGGTGCTGCCATCCTCTTGTGTGCAATAAAATGTTTGCAGCCCTACTTGTCTTTTTGACATGCCATTTTTGCGTTGTTTTCTGTATCAGATTAAGTGCTTGACAGATATGGCAGCAGTGTGTCAATGTAAAAGTTGTCGATCACCTCTCTGGCACTTTTCCATTCATTCTCATTAAAACTTATTCGTTCGATCAAAACAAGATCTCCTCCATATACCACAAAGTCACCCCAGCGCAACTGTGATACACCCATCTGCCCAAGAAGTTGGTGCTAATGCTGGTGGTCCCTCTTAAGCTCTGGTACACCATCCCTGATTATGCAACAGAAATCAGTGTTTAGAAGGTCAGACGCCTTGTGGTCACGTAGACAGTAGGGACACTTGATCTCTACTACACCATAGGATTGTTCGGTGGGGTCGTACACAATCCTGTCGGGCGACGCACCCAACCAAGGAAAGGCTGGGTTAACCAGCAATCCACAGGTACTAACTGTAGGAGCGTGGCCCAGACGGCGTAGAGCATCCTCGTAGCGTTGAGCAGCTAGCGGTTCCATTTTTATGCCGTAACTGGAAAAATGTAACAGAAATAAACTTCGTGCAATGTTAGTTACCGCACAATGTCTAGTACAGTTTTTGGATATGCTAATCCCACTCTGTGGCATATATACTTTGTTCGTGCATTTACAGGGATGAAAAGAAAATACTAACTTGGCTGCAGCAACTCTAGAAAGGTCTCTGGCAGCTGCGAGGTTCTGCAGGCCCTTTACAGTCCACTCCTTCCCATTCAGGACCACACCAAACTTGGAGGATGTGACAGGAAGCCGGCGTTCCTGTTGCCATGTTGCACGTTTTGCCTGCTGGCGGCTGTCCTTTTCAAGTGCTTCAGCTGCCACTGGTGTCATACATATCTCCTGATGCATGAAATAAATGCCAGACAGATATGAAAATTAAAAGCATTGCGTGTTTCTCACACTCAGTGCACCCAATGGTCTAACGGATAAAAAGATTTACGTCTTAATATTTGTCTGGTTGCTAAAAATACAAAATATTACATCTGTCCGATACGACCTAGTCGCGGGAAACTATATGAATGTGCGCATCTATCTGCTACTAAACGGGGGTCAAAGGCGCTTAAAATATTAAATGTGATGACTCAGCCTATAGCATCGAAACCATGGCTAAATGTAATTCGCACAAGGGTTTGGCACCAACACACAACATTTGAGAGATTCATAGTAATTCCTTGCAAGAAACTGACCAGCCTCTGACCTGCATAACACTGTTTGTCCCAATGTGAGCTGGAGGATTCGAGGCTGTGCCGCTTTCGAAGAAAGTGAGAGTCGGGATGCTTTCCCAAGGATCTTCTTCGTTTGCTGGTTGTAAGCCAGAAAGAAGAACGGTGAAACCGTGTGGCAGCAGGGACTGCTGGTTGCTCTGAGGCGGCAATGAGGACACCAGCCCGAACCTGGACTGCACGGTCTCGCCTTCGTCGGTTAGCAGGAGCGCTTTCGCGAAGTCATTATCCAGGTCAAACGAAAGCAGCTCTTGAGCAAACTATTGCTTCGCCTCTTCTTGCTCCTGCCGATTTATACGGCCTACACGGCGCTCCTTCGGCAAGGCAAACTTTGGCGCACTAGTCCCGCCTTCTTTCACTTTGCGCCAGTACAGGGATTGAAGCGGGCCTCCTCTGATCGCGCTTCTGCGGGGAATCCTCCATTGCTGAGGCAAATCCGTGCACGAGAGCTGGTCCGGCGCCTCGGAGAAACCCTTTGACTGTAGGAGCATGAGAGTTCTCAAAACAGCGATCATGTGGTTGCAGGCGAGCTTTCCGGCCGGGCAGTCGCAGCTTCCATCGATGATGCGTGTCATGTCCAATGCTATCATCACGGAATACGGTGGCGCGTTCTTTTTTTTTTTTTTTGCTTCGGTAGCATGGCGCATTCCAGAAGATGAGCCCGGCACTCGAAATAAAGAGTACTAAGCTCCTGCATCCATGACTTCAGACAAGAGAATAAACGATATCACCAACTCATATATAATTTGTTTTCTTAAACCTAAGCTTAAATAAAGTCATGATGATTTCTTAACATTCACACAACAGCAAAGGGCTTTTATCACAGAAGATCAACGGTTGCGACTATCACCCGTTTACATGCGATACAGTTGCACAAATATTTACCTGCTTTGGGCGACATTGCTCTTCAACGCACATACGTTGACGTACGATTCCACGTGAAAGTTGTAGCTTCGTTCGTAGCTTCGTTTCGTTCGCGATCGTCCTGCATAAAAATCGTGTACGCTCCGATCTGACAGCGGAGCTAAGAGGGCAAGGTCGTTCTTCCATCCAGTGAGGGGGAAAATTACCTTCCCTGAATGGTGCGACATCGTTGGGAGTCATTGCACAAACACGGAACACAAAATGCTGCGCAGACGATTGTTCATGTCAAGATAAAACTTGTCTATCCCTATCGCATTCGCATGTGCACTGCGTTTTTTGTAGTGTTTTCATGCAGGATGGCGGCACTGCACAGTGTTGCTTGAACACTCCAGAGGTTTTTCCAGTGTTGCTGGCATTTATGCAACTCGTCTATAGCTGGTGACCAGTGACCTACGCCTCCCATTTGCTAACAGAAGCCAAACAACGCTATGCGCAAATTGAAAAGGATGCACTAGGTATTGTTTTCGGGTGCGAGAAATTCTATCAATTTGTGTACGGCCCGAAGTTCATCGTCGAAACTGATCACAAAAAAATTTATTTCGATAGCATCAAAAGAGATGTGATACGCCACCGCGTTTACAAAGATTTTTCCCAACGCTTATGAAACACGATTGTTCTTTGCAGTTCGTTCCAGGAAAGAAGCTGGTTCTAGCAGATATGCTGTCAAGAGCGTCCCTTTCGACTGAAGCCAACAATGCTGGAGCAACAGAAGACGTCAACGTCCATGCCATATGACTATTAGGCGCTATGGTCACCGAAAGTACTCGTCGCAAGCTAGCCGGCTCATCTGCACATGACGACTACTTAAATGCGGTCATCGCCAAGGTATCCGCAGGCGAAGAGGTGTAAGGTGAATTAAAACCATTTTCTGCAGACCTGACCGTCGTGAATGAAATTTTGCTAAAGGGCGCCTTATGTAGAATACGGGACAGTGCGTGGTTACGTAAGGGCAGAATCGTCAAAATAGCTGGCCCGAGGTCTTACATTGTGCAAACGGGGCCTCCCCAAGTGCTCAGACATAACCGTCGTCACTTCAGAGAAACGAGGACTATTGTTTCGAGTCAATTGACGACGAATATAGCGTGCCTCCTGCACCAGATTCGGTGCGGAGGGCATGTATGCTATCTTCTGAAAAGCAGTCTCCAGTCATCGAGTCTCAAGTACGGCAACTACAACAGCGCCGGCTTGCGCATCAAATCCAGGTCCGAGAAGGTCGACACGCTCAGTCAAGTCACCACAGCGCCTTGCGTAAAATACAAGCTTTCAGCAGATAGCGTATACTTTTGTATCATACGTTCTGTACCCGCAGAAGGATGTATCGCGCACGTGCGCCTCGTCTACAAGTGATATGGCGTCGTACATGCGCAGTGTGCCTCTACCAACGATGTATATGCAGCACACACATTAAACGCTCGTTCTTTTTGTGCACGCCCTGCTGTCGCCTCAGTCATTCCCTGGAACGATACAGAAATGAAGTGGCACAATGCTTACACAAACTTAGACAACTCCCAGAGGAGATTCTGCGTGAATTTCTTTTTTAACACGAAAGTGTTTTATGCCGGGGTCCACCAAGACTTCACTGACGTATTTTCGTCACGGAAATGTATTTTCGTCACGGAAATACGTCAGCTTACAATGTACACGAACATAATACAAAGAAAGAAACCAGAAGAAAAAGTTCCACAAACATGCAAAATTTGGAAATCGAACCCACGACCTCTCGGTCCGCAACGATAGATCGCCGAGCGTTTAACCCATTGCGCCACAAACGCATTTGCAGAGAGCTACACAGACGCGCCTTATATATCTAACACTCCTCCGTGTACCCGCGCTCTTGCTCGGGGCGGTGCCGCCGCCTACGAGCAGAAAAGAGAAGTACTGCATTATGACACTAACGCGCACCGACAGTGAACGCTTCGGTGGTCTCAGCACTACGACGCCTCGATGCCAGCATTCGAAGGGACGCTGGCATCAAGAAGCACTACCAACGCCACCTAGGTGGCGTTCACCGTACTCAGCACAGCGGAGCGTGGCCTCCGCAATTAGCTCTGAAAATGTTTCTGAAGTTGATCGCGGAGGCTGCAATTACGACGCGCTGTACGCGCTGATTTGACTCGGTGACGATTCAGTTACGTGCTTTGTCTTGCGCGTTGTATTAGTGTGTCAGTTACGTGCTTCGTCTTTCGCGTTGTGCTAGCGTGTGCAGCGTAGTGCAGCTTCCATATGCACGACGGTTGCTCATGGTCATCGACGTTGGTAGTCGTGATGGAGGAGACGTGCCACCAGGCGTCAGCGTGAGTGCATCAACGCCTAAGGGCGCTTTAGCCACAAAACACCAATAGACATTATATATCAATGTGCAATAAACATTACACTACTTCTGTGAAGACACGTTTCACTTTCGTGTTCTATACCGATTCCTATATAAGAGGGATCAACCACATTTTTTCCGATAGCGATCGACGCTTTCATGGCATGGGGGCTGAGAAATTCTGTGAGATGGGTGCGATGGTAAAATCAGGCGGTGGACAGTGGGGATAGTTAGTTTCGGTGTTGGCAATAAAGCATCGCCATGACACTGGTAGCCAATTGAAAATTCAGTAATTTTTGCATATGTGCGTCTATCTTTTGAACCTACATAACAACAAAGTAATGTGATGCAATTATGTGCTGAAATCGAATGTGTTTTTAGCATGCTATATCTTTATTTAGTCGCTTCCCTTGTTGCGCCAACGGGCGGCGCTTTCGCTCTTATCGCTTCGGCTGCCGTTTCGTTAGTCTGCTCCTACCGCTCTTTGCACAAGTGCACGCCTTTGCCTTCTACTGTGCGCTGCAACATTTTGTTTATATATCGGCCAGTGCTCCGGCGATGTATGAAAAACAAGAAAGACCACAGGATGTTCTGTGCGGCTCAATGGTAGGCCAGCGCGGGAAGGGACAGCCGGTCCCCTTTTCTTCCGCTTTCATGAGAATGAAAGGTAAGCACGCTTTATATACTGCTATGTAGCGAATAGCCGCAAACCTTATCGAAACGGCTATCAGACGAAAGGAAGGGTATTCTATGCGCGGTATACCTCTCTGTGGTGTGTAAATACATTGAGGCTACCTAACGACGGCAGCGCCTCAGAAGAGTGAGTGCTAGCTGACCCGCTGTCCGAAATTGCGTTTCGTTATATCTCAGCGACTGCTCTTCACTTTATGGAATAAAAGAAAACTGATAACTTTGCTGGAGATGATTGAATGCTTTCTGCACGGACGAGGGGGTTGAGTTACAGAACATCGCTACTGCCTGTTTTTAGTTTCACATTGCAAGTCGCCTTGAGCTTCACAAGGTGCGGAAACGAATTGAAGGAGTGCTGCGCTAGTGCAGAAAGCACTGCAAGCGCTGTTTTCTTCGCGTGGGCAGCTACGGCGCTGGGTGCATTTTACGTTACGCAGCGAAAGTTTGTGTGTCGCAAAAAATAATAATAAATAAATAAAAACTAAAAAAACGCTGGCTTGTCTGTTCTTTATCGAATATTCATCTGCGATGTGTAATGTTAGCGGTTGTTAACTGAGAACTGAGCGGACGAGCAGATTTTGTTCACAATGAGCGAATTTACCTTCGTGTGCAGTCGCACTTGCGCGCTGTGCGTGCGAAAGCGCTTACGTCGGCGCTTAGCGAGCCATGCGCTCCGGTGTTCCCGCAAAGCATTGCTCCCTGACTGTGCAAAACAAATTCTTCTGGAGTAGGAAACGCTCATGAACCGTTGGCCAGTGGCTTACAACTTCTGGAAGATCGTCTTCCAGTAATAGGCATTCTGCAGAACTAGGAAGACAAGGAGTATACGTAGAGGCTGCCCTGCAGGGGCGTCTGCGTCAGCAGGCTTTTGGTGTGTTGCGACACCAGGTACCCGAGCACATGAGAGTTGGACCCTCAAGCGTGTAGATTCGCGCGGCTTAGCTGTGTCTGGGGAGAGGAGGATCCTGGGCATTGAGCGGGTGTCGGGTGTTTGGACCTTTAAGGCCCCCTGGCGGAGGCAACATACCTCTTCGGCCTCTGTTTCACATAGACGGCACCTCGACCGCTTCGTTTAGGTGGCTAGCATCGCCACCGAATTTTCCAATTGTATAAGGCAGACGCTTTTCCCCCACTACCTGATCGCTCCCTGAAAAGGGGGCGCACCGACGAAACTTTCAATTTTTTATGCAGCCCAAAGAAATAGTTCGCAAGTACCATGTAATAGATAGCGAACACGATACTAAGACAGTCCGAATGATTTCACCATTTCTTGTAGCAAAATTTCTCACGGAAGCAATCGGCCCCGGCTAAAGGTAACAAAGTTTGGAAGCGGCGACCTTCTTGAAGTCCGCGACAAACTACAGTATGACAAACTTTTGAAACTTGTGGCGTTTGGAGACATTGATGTTTCAGTGGGCCCACACAGGTCGATGAACACACTGCGTGGTGTCATCTCAGAAGATGACCTCCTTGAACTAAGTGAAAGTGAACTACTTGAAGGATGGCAATACCAGAACATAGTCAAGGTTGGTGCTTGGCCAACACTAAGGCAAGATGACAAGCAAATACCTACAAAGCATATTATCATCACTTTCGGAACAAACAACCTACCAGAATCAATCGAAATGGGCTACTGCAAGCTTCGTGTCAAATCCGCGTCGATGCTTCAAGTGTCAGCGTTTTGGGCATGGGTCGCAAAAGTGCCGAGGGCGCGCTACTAGTGCTTAGTGTAGTTCAACTGAACACGCTTCAGACATCTGCACTTTTGCAACCCACTGTGCCAACTGTGAAGGAGATCACCCCGCCTACTCGCGATCGTGCCGCTCGTGTAAAAAAAGAGAAATCATAGAACTGAAAGTCGAACTATTATAAACCTGTCTTTCCCAGAGGCACGTAAACGTTTCTCTCTCCACAATCAGTCCAGTGTCAACACCGATGTTGCGAGCCGGGGGGCAGCGCCACATCATTTGGCGGCCGTGCAAGTCACACGGAGTGTGACGGCGGTCACGCCATCCGATCACACGGTCACATCCCCCCGTTCCGCTCCCTTCCAAAGAGGGCCCGCAGACCCGGGGGTAGGCACTAGTCCCCGCTGAGCGGGCACTATCCACCGCCTCAGACGAGGTGATGGATACAAGCAAAACACAGGCGTCTCAGACGCCCAAAGAATGGCGCAGCTCCCTCGAGCGCGTCGGGAAGAAAGGAAAACTCCGCATCACGGGGCCTGGAAAGGTCTTGTCAACTAACTTCTATCTTTCTTGACACACATCACTAACTTCTCTTCCATTATGGATACCCAAGTATTACAATGGAGCGTGAGAGGACTTCTCCACAATCTTGACGACGTTAAAGAGCTCCTCCGTAAATTCAGTCCAAAAGTGATGTGTGTACAAGAAGCACGCCTAAAATAACACAGACGAACTTTCTAAGGCAATATGTCACTTTCCGCAAAGACCGTGACGACGCTCTCGCCTCGTCGGGAGGTGTGGCCGTAATGGTCGATAAGGGCGTTGCATGTCAGCAATTAAGCCCCCGAACGTCCCTTGAGGCAGTTGGTGTCCGAGCATTGTTGTTTGGTAAGCTTGTCACAATTAGCTCCATCTGCATCCCCCCTTCCTATCAGCTTTCCAAAGCACAGTTTCAGAGTTTCATTGATGAACTTCCTCTGCCATACATAGTCGTTGGGGATCTAAACGCTCGTAGCCCCCCGTGGGGCGACTCTCGTTGAGATGCGCGAGGGCACCTTATTGAAAATTTCCTGTTTTCTTCAGGTGAATGTTTATTGAACAAGAAAGAACCTACATACTACAGTGTTACACATAATACATACTCTTCCATAGACTTAGGCATAGTGTCGAGCGCACTAATTCCATACCTGGTGTGGTCGGTTCTCAAGAACCCCTATGGTGAGAGGACTTCTCCACAATCTTGGACCACTTCCCAATTGTTACAGTCAACGAAACAAGATGGATGCTTGGAACGTAGACTCGGCTGGGAACTGTTACGAGAGTTGACACACTTAGGCCATGATGACATTGTTGATTTTAACCTAGACGACGCCGTAACATATCTAACAGGTTTTATTATTGACGCTGCTACGAAATGTGTTAAACAAAGTAACGGACTCGTTAAGAATTGCCGCATTCCTTCGTGGAACGAAGAATGTCGGAAAGCGCGCTAAAATCAAAACAAAGCTTGGGGATTGCTTCGCGATTCTCCTACTGCCGAAAACCTTAATAATTTCAAAAAGGTTAAATCGCAAGGCAGAAGGACACGTCGAAGTGCAAAGATAGAGAGTTGGGAGAGGTACAAGTCTGGTATAAATTCTTAAACAGACGAGGCAAAAGTATGGAATAGGGTGAATAAATTAAAGGGTCGTCAGACGAACCCGCCGCCCTTATTAAGTAGCCAAGGAGATGGCCTGGGGGATCAGGCAGATTGTGTGGGCGAACACTTTGAATATGTCTGCAGTGCATCTTATTAATCACAAATATTCCTGAGGTTCAAAGAGCGCGCAGAGTGACTGCCCCTCATTGGGGAATGTGCCCGAAAGGAAGATTACAAGTGCCCGTTTAGTTCAGCTGAAGTTAAAGCTTCTCTCGCTTGTTGCAACGGCTCGGCACCAGGTGCTGACCGTCGCATGTGTGAAATGATCAAGCTCCTACACTCTGAAACACAAAAGACACTCCTGTCTATTGTTAATGCCATGTGGGCTGCTGGTTAGATTCCATCTTCTTGGAAAGAAGCTATAGTAATCCCCATACTTAAACAGGGCAAGGACCCGTCCTTATCTAGTAGCTACAGACCTATTGCTTTGACAAGCTGCCTGTGCAAGCTGTTCGAAAAGATAATAAACCGGCGCCTAGTCTTTGTCCTAGAAAGCAACGGAATACTAGATCCTTACTCATGTGGCTTCCGAGAAGGTAGGTCGACTACAGACCACCTTGACCACATTGAGGCAATCAAAGGGATGCCTTTATGCGCAAACAGTTTTTTCTCTCTGTATTCCTTGACTTAGAGAAAGCGTATGACACCACATGGCACTTCAGAATTATCCGAGACTTTTCCGTTATGGGTGTCTGCGGCGACATGTTGAGTAATATCGAAAGGTACTTTTCTAACCGCACCTTTCGTGTAAGGGTGGGCCAGGCCTTGTCGAGGTCTTTCACCCAGGAAACTGGTCTCCCGCAAGGTGGTGTGCTTAGCTGTACACTGTTTATTGCCAAAATGAACTCTCTACGGAAGGCTATCCCACAAACAATGTTCTGCTCTGTATATGTAGATGGTGTGCAGATCGGTTTTAAATCGTGCAACTTTGCTTTCTGTGAACGACATGTCCAGCATGGCTTAAATAAAGTGGCTAAATGGGCTGATCAAAACGGTTTCAGGTTGAGCCCACAGAAAAGCACAGCACATGCGTCCTTTTCACTAATAAAAGAGGAATAGTACCTGACCCTGCTTTTGAGCTCTCTAGTACCACATTACCTGCAAGCGCAAAGCACAAGTTTCTCGGCATCATATTGGACTTGAAACTCACATTCATTCCTCACATTAAATACTTGAAGGTTAAGTGCATGAAAACAATGAACTTATTGAAGGTGCTGTCGCGTACAACATGGGGTAGTGACAGGAAATGCATTTTGAACTTGTATAGGTGCCTTGTCTGCTCACGAGTTGACTATGGCGCGATAGTTTATCAGTCTGCTGCACCCAGTGCCTTAGAGATGTTGGATCCCGTTCACCACATGGGAATCCGACTCGCGACCAGGGCCTTCAGGACAAGCCTCGTAGAAAGCCTTTATGTAGAAGTAAACGTGTGGTCGCTCCACCTTCATACGTCTTATGACAGTTTTACATATTTCCTGAAAACAAATTCAAACCCTACACATCCTACCTATTCTACCATAAACGTTACCACATGTGCCACACTATTTAATAATTGACCAACAGCGAAGCAGCCCTTCTCGTTACGTGCGAGAAAGCTCAGTGAAGAAATGGGTGCTCTGCTACTTGAACATCTCCTAATGCCTCCAGCGAAGCTGCTACCGCCGTGGGCGTGGCAGCTAGTAGAATGTGACACATTGTTTATTGAAGTCACAAAACACGCGCCAGATGAACACATTGAAATGCACTTTTTAGAACTAAAGTCGAAGTACTCTTGCACTGAATTTTACACCAACGCATCAAAGTCACATGCTGGCGTTTCCTATGCGGCTGTCGGTCCGTCGTTCTCGGAATCCGTTGTACTCTATCCCCAAACAAGTATCTTTACGACAGAGGCCTGTGCAGTACTATCGGCGGTGAAACACATTGATAGGCTGAAACTTCAAAAGGCTGTAATATTTACCGACTCTTTAAGCGTTGTTAAAGCGTTAATGATGCCGCAAAAACATAAACACCCTGTAATTATCAACCTCTACTCACTGATCTGCTCTGCTTATGCATCTAAATAGCAAATCATAATATGCTGGGTGCCTGGGCATAGAGACATTGAGGGTAATGTTCTTGCCGACCAAATGGCCACATCAATAACATCGCACGCTATTAATCCTACAACTGCTGTCCCTGTAACAGATTTGAAACCTTTCTTGCGTAAGAAACTGCGAAACCACTGGCAACGCTTGTGGGATGCGGAAACAAATAATAAGCTTCACTTGATAAAGCCACAGTTAGGTTTCTGGCCCTCTGCATCGAAAACACGGCGAACTGACGTCCTATTCTGTCGTCTCAGAATAGGACATACATATGGTACTCACAACTTTCTATTGAGTGGTAATGATCCTCCAACCTGTGGTAGATGTGGCGAGAGGCTCACCGTCCTCCACGTCCTCTTGGAGTGTCGGGAAGCCGAAAGAGAAAGAAAGAAACATTTTCCGCTAGCATATCGCTATTGTATCCCTCTCCATCCTGCTATGTTTCTCGGTAAAGAACCACTTTATGACACCAAAAGCCCACACGAAAGCCGTAGATGACGCACCGGCAAATTGACTAAAGACCGTGTCTCCCGGTAACAACATTACTTATCTTTGTTCAAATGAATTCCTAAGGCTAAGGAAGGTTACAGAAAAAAGAATTCGCAATGTTCTACATGTAGATACTCTAAATACCTACCTAGCTGCGGCTGTTGCACCAAACATCTCCGTATCATTGTAAAACCAGCTCTGTCGGACATGTCTGAGCGCTATATAGCTAGATGGGATAGCATACTAACAAATGCTTCACTACAACTCACCCGTGTCGTGTTGGATCACTATCGCTCTTCCAGTAAAAAATTAATGAACCAAGAAAGTCAAATTGCGGCGAGTTTAAACTTGTCCTCTAGCCAATCCGCCGCACTAGAGGCATTCGCATCCAAAAAATGGAATGAAATCTACGCATTGAAAGCCAAGAAACTGTCCCGTGACCGTGTTTTGTGCGCTTCTGGAAGTCAGGACAAGCTATTCAACTCCGCCCCTCTTCAAACCAAACCTCTAGAGGTACACTCCGGTACTTCGTCATCCTCTGTTAGTAGGTTTTCCGATCAGGAGCAGAATAATACTGTTAATATTTCAGACATTCTGCTAACAGCTGATGAGTGCAGTGTTCTACGTCGTGGGCTTAATTTTTGTCCAGCCACAGGTGGACATAGTGAATTTCAACTACTGAAAGATTTGGATAATTTCGCCCGTAACTTACGCTTGCGCGAATACTTCCATGACCGGCCCAATTCAAGCGATTCGAAACACGCGTTACCTTCTGGCAAGCACTGGGTTCCCCCCTCACAGCGCGATAGATTTTTAGACATGTATATCAAAGCAGTACAACGAGACGTCCTGCAATTGTATCAAAACCAAGCACCCTTCCGCCGCAATCTGTCCATCAACGAAATGAAAGGCCTAGGTAATCTGGCATCTCGCAATGACATCGTCATTAAGCCTGCTGACAAAGGTGGTGCCGTAGTCATAATGAACAAGTCCGATTACGCCGCAGAGGCCCACAGACAGCTAGCAGATGCGACGTTTTATAAGCGCCTTGATCATGACCCCACTGAGCAGTACAAATCTCTGCTCAAAAGCACGGTGCTAGATCTCGTCAAGAAGAAAAAGATGCCTGACAATGCGGTACATTCTCTAATTCCACTAAGTCCTGTTGCTGGTCGTTTTTACCTTTTACCTAAAATACATAAGATAAACAACCCAGGTCGACCCATAATTTCTGGTATAGGTACAGTCACAGAAAATTTGTCCAGCTACGTAGATTCCCTTATTAGTAATATCCCAGCTACGTTTCCTTCTTGCGTAAGAGACGCTACCGACTTTCTGTCAGATATAATCGATCTCATTATTCCTCAAGGTTCTCTTTTGGTCACACTTGATGTTGCTTCTTTGTATACTAACATTCCTCATTCAGATGGCATCATGGCAGTCGTCAATTGCTACGAAGCCGTAGCACCCGAAAAACTCATCGATAGTGACACATTGGCAAAGTTGCTAACCCTTATTTTGGAACTGAATAATTTCGAATTTGAAGGACAGCACTATGTCCAAGTTAGCGGGACGTCTATGGGTACGCGAATTGGCCCCAACTACGCGAACATATTTATGGGTCAGCTAGAAGATAAATTTTTGCTAACCAGGACCTTAAAACCTTTTTATTACAAACGTTACATTGACGATGTTTTTCTGGTTTGGTCTCATGGTGAACAGGAACTGCTTTCCTTCATATCTGACTTTAACAATGCCCATCCATCCATATCATTTCCTCACACGTATTCTGCATCTACCATTAACTTCCTTGACGTCAGCGTTTCATTGCTAAATGATAAACTATCTACTACCCTATACAAAAAGCCGACCGATAGATGTCAATATTTGCACTTTGGTAGCCGTCACGTTAAACATTGCAAGACGAGCATTCCTTATAGTCAAGCCTTACGTTTTAAAAGAATTTGTTCTGAGCAATCAGAGTTTCAAAAAAATTGCGGTACCTTAAAAAACGCTTTAGTCAAACAAAATTACCCACCACAATTAATTGACGATGCAATAAAGCGCGCAGACGTGCATGACCGAAGGACGCTTCTTTGCACTGCGAACAAACCGACTCCCTCACCTCAGACAAATCTTGTCCTAACCCATTCTGGGTCAGTCTCACGTGTTTCGCATGTACTGAAGAAACATCACAATATTTTAATGCAAAGTGAACGCCTCAAAAACATCTTCGCTGAACCACCTAAAGCAGTATATCGTAAAGCTAGAAATATTCGAGATATACTATCATCATCATCCAAGACTGACTGCCCTGATGCTATCGGATGCCATCCTTGCCGAAAACCGCGATGTAAAGTATGCCCCTACATGTGCACATCGCAACAGGTGACTAGTACGGCTTCAAATTTTCGTTTAAAAATCAAAGGCGATTTCGACTGTGACACTAAAAACGTAATATAAATGCTTGAATGTACGGTGTGCAAAAACCGGTACATCGGACAAACAGAAGGGCCTTTTAGATTGCGCTTTAACAATCATAAATCCCACGCTAACACGTTTCCCAACCTGCCCATCTCAAGACACATGCACCTCCCTGACCACTCATTCGATAAACTGAAAGTCACGTTGCTTGAATCTGGATTTCGTTCAAATTATGATAGAGAAGCCCGTGAATCCTTCCTTATCTATAAGTTTGATACCGTCGCGTGTGGTTTGAATGAAAGTGTAGGAAAATTGAGTTGCCTGTCATCGTAGCCCGTCACTTGTTTCTCCTTTCTACTAGTACGTCACTGATCCTTTTTTGTCTGTTTGCTTGATAACATAGCCCATATTAGGTGACGTCTTTTGTTGTCACCTGACGATTGGTTTTTGCACTTCATTTCTGTGCATTTTTATGCTTTGTATTTTTAGATTAGGTGTTTGCAAACGCCATCTGTGTATACACGTATCAGCTGTCCTTTGAACGATTGACATGCATTTAGTTTGCACATTTTTATCGTTTATCATGTAAACATATCTCATTCGGTTGATATGCACATGTATATAAACTGTACTGACGCCATGTATTGTATTCTGATGAAGGCCGGACCCCGGCCGAAACGTCAATAAACCGCTTCATACGCGCGTCTACTTCACTGTGAATATTTACCCGGACCCAGAATCGCTTTTTTCTGGTATATATATATATATATATATATATATATATATATATATATATATATATATTACTACGTAAAATGCACCACCGGTTGATTCGTGTAAGTGGTCGTGTGCGTGAAGTGCGGATACCTTATCACCATTCTCGGCAAGACGCGTGTTCGAATCCTCCTCTTTACCCTTTTTTTTCCTTTTCTTTTTTTTTTAAGTTGCTTATTAATGCGCGGTTACCGTTTTTAATTCCATGCGTTTTCACCCCGATTAATCTGTGGTTATTGGGAGAAATGCCGCTTAAGTCCCCCATTTCTGGGGGACTTCCGAAGAAAACAATTAAATTGTGGGGTTTTACGCCCCAAAACCACGATCTGATTATGAGGCACGCCGTAGTGGGGGACTCCGGAAATTTGGACAACCTGGGGTTCTTTAACGTGCACTGGTTTTTTCGCATTTTGCCCCCATCGAAATGGGCCGCCGTGGCCGGGATTCGATCCCGCGATCGGGGACTTCCGAGACATGCTCACAAAAGTGTGGATGGATGGGTGGATAAGGCTGCACCCTTCAAATCGGGCGGCGGCACACGCAACCTAGCCGTGACTAATAAGTTATTTTGTACATAGCGGAGGGTGAGCTTGCAGTATAGGCCGCCCCCTGTCTTAACAGGCACTATATAGCAGCATTGGTGAAGTGAGGTTGAGGCTAATGTGCCTGGAATTAAACATGTTAGAAGGTTCTATGGCAACAAATCATATAACACGAAACATACACATACTCACGTGTCATCAGAGACTTTTGAATTCATCATTAAAAAAATGCCACGGTCATCCATTACACTGTGCACAATAATAACAGCTCATACAAGTGACCAAATGCTGTGCATAAAAAGATTTCATTCATGGGGTTTGATGTCCCTAAGCAACAGGCGTGTATGCATGTAGCTGTGATAAATGGTGTGGTGGAAGAAAACGATTTCATTTTGACCTCCTGGGAGTCCAACACAAGCATTATTTTGCATTTTGCCTACATTCATTGCATTGTGGCCACTGCTGGTAGGATCGAGTAGTATTTTCAGTGTTATCTATACAGAAAGGCAATGTAAACTTCCATGGCAATTATATATCACAAGGCCTTTTTCCTGAATGTTGCACCATCTGACACATATGTAGTCACAACTCTAATCCCTCAAAATGCTTGTCCGTTGTCTACTCTTTCTTTCGTGCTATGTTTGCTTTTTTTTTTGGGGGGGGGGGAGTTCTTAAATCATGTTTCATATGCACCAACTAGGCTTCTAAATGCCCTTTTATGTGAACTACAGTTTATTAAAAAGCTTGTTGTTTCTTTGTGTGGTGTTCATCTTTAGCACTGCAAACAGCTTATAATCTGCAAAACTAATGACAACTGGAAAGTTCGTGTGGTAACCTGATGAAATGGCACACACATTTTTAACTAAACTTTAGTTTATAGTCACTGCATTTTCTGTTTCTTCTTTTGTGTTTGTCTTCAGTGCTGTTTCATCGTGTTAATTACCACACCAAACCATCAGCTGTTCCTACTTATGTATACATTCTAAACTGTTTACAGTGTAGAAGTTATGTGTGAAAATCCTGCTACCAGTTGCTTGAAGGAAGTGCAGTAGGTGTTTGCAATTAACATACGCTTTGTGGGAGTAATTGTAACTAGACCTAAGAAATGCACGCCCAAGTGGCTATTGCAATCACTCTAACCAAATCGTCATTATCTCCCATGCCAATGCACACAGGAAAATTCTCATGTTTCTGGTGTCTGTTTTCATAACCATGTACTCACCTCAGATCACCTCAGCAAGGGCTGTAACAGCAATTTTACACTTTACATTATAGGTGTGCTAAAGGGGACTACCAAGTTAGGCAGTATTCGTAAATTATGCACTGCAATAGCAAAACGGCCCCTGTTAACAAAAGAGCCAGCTTGGCAAGTCCGAGAAGAAACAAAATTGGAAGACGAGTGGTAGTGCTGCGGTGAAGTTCTATAGCACCAGGCTCACTGCGATGTCTTGAATTTTGACAAGACCTACTCGGGTCTACTTGTTTATCTGGTCAAGAATGACTTCATTCTAAAGAAGCGAAAAAATAACCTTAGGAACTTTTAAGTACTTCCCCTTTCTTAACACATCCTGAATATGAGGGAACACACTGAAATCTTTCATACTACCACATTGATGCACCAATACTGTATCGAGCGTAATGCACACAGAGATCACCACAAGAAGAAGCGTTTATTGAAGACACGGGAACGCATATATAGCCGCGCTTGCACACAGCGTTGCTCTACTTGTTCGCCCAGTGTTGCTGCCTTGGCTGGCCGTTGCATCCTCCTTTCTTTGAAGAATGAAAACACTGAAAACACAGATAGGACTGAAAGCATTGAAAGCACTGAAAGCACTGAAAGCACTCAACATCGATGCGTAGCAGTCGACACTCCTAGGCTATTTCAGTCTGCAGGAACCCGTGCGTGTAGGCCAGGCGGTCTGGGGGTCTTCGCGGTCTGGTAGATCGTCGCAGTGAATCTGCAATGTTGGGCACTCCTGGTGTGCCTGCTGGTGGTCGGTCCTGTGTGGCCTGCGGAGGTTCTTGCCTCTGCTGTGTGACAGCACTCGGAGATGAATCAGGGGCGTCGTCGCAGTCGTCCGCCTGGTAATGGATGGTTCGATAGAACGCTTCTGGTGTTTTGCGAAAGTGCTGTCTATTTCGACGGAAAATCCGGCCATCCTCAGTCAGAACGGTGTACGATCTCGGGGCCACGAGATCTTGGACTTGCGCTTTGATATCCCATCTACCATTTCGGAGGATTCGGACGACGTCTCCCTTCTGTAGCGGAGCTAGTGGTCTTCCTGAGGTCCTTGCCTGAACATGTTTTTGAACGAGACCTGAGGATGACGCTGAAAAATTTGGAAGTAGCGTTCTTAGACTTCGTCCCATTAGCAGTTCCGATGGTGAACGGCTATCTTCGAGAGGACACACCCTGTAGTTGAGAAGGCCCAAATAGAAGTCTTCTTTCTTGGTCTCAGTCTTGCCCAGAAGCCGCTTGACCACTTGTACGCCCTTCTCGGCGAGCCCATTGGACCTGGGAAAACGTGGACTTGAAATCGTATGCACAAAGTCATAACGAGCCGCAAAATCTTTAAACTCTTTTGACGCAAACTGCGGGCCGCCATCACTGCAAACTTCTAGTGGTATTCCATGCCTTGCAAAGATCTGACGTAGTTTATGAATGACAGTTGTTGCAGAGGTCTCCTTCAGGTGCTCGACTTCTGGAAAATTAGAGTAGGCATCATAGACAACCAAAAAATGCTTTCCGGCGTATTGAAAAAGATCTGTACCAACTCTGGCCCATGGCATGTCTGGAACGGTGCGCTGGCACAGGGGCTCGTCAGGCTGTCGATAAGCAAACTTCTTGCAAACGTCACACCTGTCAATGAACTGGGCAATATCTGTTGACATTCCTGGCCAATACATCAACTTGCGAGCCCTCGATTTGCATTTTCCTAAGCCGAGATGCCCTTGGTGCACTCGTCGCAGCATCTCTGTTCGCATGCTTGCAGGCACGACTACTTTGGTTCCCTTGAGGAGTACTCCGTTGACTACAGAAAGTTCTTGTGTGAAGGACTTTAGCTCACCTTCTATAGGCATTGATGACTGCAGCCTGGAGATGACGTCTTGCGCCGTTGCATCACTGGCAGTTGCTACCTGCAGACGGGATAGGGTGGCTGGTCCGACGACGGCAGTCAGGGCGCCCACGGCATGAACTTCAACGTCCGTTGTGCCTTTTTCTGGTTGTTCCCGTGATGGGATTCGTGACAATGTGTCAGCAACAACCAATTTGCTGCCTGGAACATACTGCAACTCAAACTCGTACTTCAGCAGTCGAAGAAATAGTCGTTGCAGGCGCGGTGGCATGTCGCCTATTTCCTTTTTTGAAATTGCCAATAATGGGTTGTGGTCGGTTTCGATAACGATATGTCTTCCTATGACATAATCATTGAACTTTTCACAGCCGAATGTTATGCCCAGGGCCTCTTTTTCTATTTGGGCGTACCTTCGCTCGGTTTCTGTGAGTGCCCGCGACGCGTAGCCTACCGGGTGCCAGTCTCCTCCATGTTGTTGGAAAAGCACTGCTCCGAGTGCAAATGCTGACGCATCCGTCGACAGTTTTGTGGGAAGCTCGGGATTAAAGATAGCCAGGACGGGCGCTTCCATCAGCATCATCTTGAGCTGCGCCCACTCACGCTCGTGAACATGCGTCCATTCGAAAACTGTGTCCTTTCTAATCAGGCTGCGCAAGGCCTCAGTATGGGCTGACAACAGTGGCAAGTACTTGCCGAAATAGTTCACGGTACCAAGCAAGCGTTGAACGTCTTTCTTGGTCGTTGGCGGAGGGTGGTTTAAAACGCACTTTATCAGGTCGGGATCGGGCTCAATACCTTTGGAACTAATCTTATCACCCAAGAAGCTGATCTCAGTGCGTCCGAAAATGCACTTTTCTGCATTCAAAGTTAGGCCCTCTGCCTGTGCCCTTTCCAGCGCTTTGAACAGGCGTTCATCATGTTCCTTTTGCGTAGAACCCCACACTAGCACATCGTCAATGTACACACGTGTTCCCGGGAGGTCGTCAAATATCTGGCTCATTGTACGCTGGAAAACTTCGGGTGCAGATGCAATACCGAACGGCAGTCTGAGATACCGATACCGGCCAAACGGCGAACTGAATGTGCAGATTTCTGATGTCTTTTTGTCGAGAGGAATTTGATGAAAACCACTGTTGGCATCGAGTCTGCTGAAATACTTTGCGTGCGCTAGATCCCCTTCGATTTCTTCCCGACATGGCAACTGAAAGTGCTCTCTCTTCACCGCCCTATTAATTGCTCGCGGGTCCATGCATGCTCTTAAGTCCCCATTTTTCTTCCTCACGATAACCAGGGGACTTACCCAGTCTGATGGTTCTTCCACCTTCTCGATGATGTTCGCAGCATTCATCCGGTCAAGTTCTGTCTTAAGTGGCTTCTTGAGGGCGAAAGGTACACGCCGGGTTGGCTGTACCACAGGGACAGCGTCCTCTCGAAGCACCATTTTGTACTCGCACCGCGTCCTGCCAATGCCAGTGAATAACCTCGGGAATGCCTGCTTTAGGCTTCCATATGCCTCGCTGCTGTCCACCGCGTTCACTCTGTTGACCAGACCAAGTTGCTCACTTGCCCCGAGGCCCAGAATGGCTTGCTTCTTCTTTACTATGAAGAACTCAAGTAGCACACGCCGTTTGTCTAACTGCACGGCGAGGCGAACCTTTCCACTGTGTGGTATTTCGCCACCCCCATAATTGCGCAGGATGCTCCTCGTGGGGTACGGCTGCTGCTTAGTTCCGAGCCTTTTGAACAGCGAACGCGGCAACAAGTTAGCCTGCGCTCCCGTATCGACCTTCAGCTGCACATCAGTTCCTTCAATGTTCGTTGTTATAATCCAGTCGCGACTTTCGGGGCCACGCTTACTTTCCGTCGTGCTGATCTCCAGAACGTCGAAGTCACTGTCACTCTCCGCTCCTTCGAACACGTCATCAACGGCTGCTCGCTTGCTTGTACAGCAGGCGGCGAAGTGATTAGGCTTCGTGCACTTGTTGCATGTCTTGCCGAACGCCGGACACTTCCTTGGCGCGTGCGAGAAGTTGCAGTACCGGCATTTTTGGCGTCCGCGTTTCGCTTGCGTTCGTGAAACAGGTTCAATCTTGTTTTCCTCCATCCACGCCCTATTTTGCGATTCGGCAAGTTCCTCAGCTTTGCAGCATTCTACTGCTGCAACCAGCGTCAGGTCTTTCTTTCGAAGAAGTTTTTCTCGCAGGGAAGTGCTGCAAATGCCATACACGATTTGGTCCCGCAGCATGGAATCTCGCAAATCCCCAAAGTTGCACGTTCTTGCTTTTAGTTGCAGATCCCGAAAGAACTGTTCAAATGGCTCTCCGTGTGCCTGACGACGCGAGCGGAACACATAGCGTTCGTAAGTCTCATTACGTTTAGGCAAGCAGTAGTTTTCAAACGCTTTAACCAACGCGTCGTAGCCATTAGCTTCCTCCGGTGATAGGTTCAGGGTATTAAACACTTCAATAGCTTCTTGACCCGCAACATGCAAAAAAAATGCAGCTTTCTGCTCCTTACTGCGTGGCTTCGTGGGCTCCGTTGCTATCAGGTACAGCTCGATGCGTTGCTTGAATGTCTGCCAGGACGCCGCTGCGTTGTCGCCCACTTGCAGTGGCTCAGGCGGGGGTAGGTCTGTCATGGTCCCGTGAGCGAGCTACACTTCTGACACCATGTATCGAGCGTAATGCACACAGTGATCACCACAAGAAGAAGCGTGTATTGAAGACACGGGAACGCATATATAGCCGCGCTTGCGCACAGCGTTGCTCTCCTTGTTCGCCCAGTGTTGCTGCCTTGGCTGGCCGTTGCAAATACGACATTAAAAAAGAAAAAAAAAACCATTTGGCCTTTATATTCTGCAGTAAAAGTCAACCTAAGTCAGTCTAAGATGACTTAGTTTCGCTCTTTAGTGTCCCTATGCTACGTATACTGAAAGGCAGTGGTTAAGCTGTTGCTTCATTCATAAGGGGCATCATGTCGAAGATGACATGTGCATGACAACTGTAAGGACATGCCATGACGCATCACAGATACAGTAATTGTGCCATCTCTCATCTTCCATGGCACAGCTTGAGATAATGTAAAATTGAGTGTGGATTAATGTGGTGCTTCCATTGTGCTAATGCACACCAAAAGGCTGCTCCAGTGACAATGTGCATGCTGCATGCATAGATGCAGATTTATATACTGTGTTCACGCTAGCTTTCCACATGTGTGGAAGCAGCAAGGGCTGCTGCCATTAAGATGTGAGGCTTAGATAGGCAAGGTGCTGAATGATGACCAACCTGCTCTATTATGTAGTCACTGTCAGGCTTAGCCCCAATTATGTTGCAATCTAGGCAGAACTACATGGCTGCACCTCACTGCAGCTCATTTTCAAGCATTAGGCATGTTGTTATTAATGTCTTGAAAGAGTGCTGCATTCACTCAAATGAATAGAGGTGTCAGCAAGGAATTTGTTGCCTGGAAGCTGATGGGCATTTCAGTAGTGCCACTGATGTGGTGGCACAGTGACTGTGAAAAAAAAATGAGATGGGCAGCAATATGCACGTCAAGGTGATCACAACAGAGAAGAATAAACAACGAAATAATCTAATATTTGTGCATTTTTGCACAAGAAAGTAGAGAAGGGGCCCAATGGGAATCGACGGTTTTCAGCACACAGCAAGCTTGATGGCTTCTGTAGCCATATTGCAAACCAATTCAAGGGTGGCTACATGACAAAATATGCCACAGAGTTCACATGCCACAGAAATAATTTGCAGAGCCCTTTTACATGTGGCAGGATTTACATTCATTGATCAGCGCATCAATGATAGAATGCGTGAACGTTGCTCTTGCTGCCCATGGGTACACAGGTGGCCATTTATTCTTTCATTGTTGTGAATGCAGCTATACCTCCAGTTTTTATGATGTGCATGAGATGGGAAAGGTATGTACAACTCTTGAAAGCGAGCTTCTGGAAATGTACTAATTAAGAAACACAGCTCCTGACATGCAAGCATGACATCTGTTTTTCTCACTGATAAAGAATGCAGACATTTAGAATAACCTGTGAACCTTGTTAAGGTGAGATGTGGCTGCAGGGATCACTCACATACAATACATTTAGTTGCGATATATCTTTTGAATAACCCCAGAAAGCCTAAAACCCATTTTGCTAAAACAAAACAAAAAACAAACAAATAATAAAAAAAGATTAAAAAACAACTTAAGCTTTGTCACCTAGAAAGTACATTTGTATCCTCCCCCCACCTGAAAAAATGTCTGTATAACTTAGTAATTAATTATAAATTGACTATCTGAGTTACCTGCAAGTTAAGCTATGGTTCAGTGTGTCGAAGACACTAGCGTGAATTTCGCAAACTTTCCCACCCTTACATCAGCATTTTGAGCTACCGAACTCTTGTGTGTCAAAAATGCCATGTTGGGCATTGTGAAGATAAACTAATATCTGTAAGTCTAACTCTTGTTCTGTCACTTGTTTTGCTTCTGTCGTCCTGGATTTTATGCTGGTTCTTTTTTTTTAGGAGCGAAGCTCCTTATTGCGGCACCTGTTCCGTCCCCGTCGTAGTAGTAGTAGTGTGTAACCAGTCTGAGAAAAATGAGAAAAAAAATTCCGAAGTTCTGTCCGTAGCGCGGAATTGAACCAGGGACCCCTCGCTTCCGAGCGCGCGGCGTTAGCCCACTACGCCACGAAGCGCACATAGACACACGCACCACGATGGCAATAAATACCCAACATTAACGAAAGGCCGCGTTTCTAGCGCGTTACGGCCCGTGTAAGAAGCTGGTGTAAGACGCTGTGGCCTCTCCGCCTTACCTTCAACGCGTTTCGAACGCGCTGCCCAAGGCGGTGGCAAGTCAAGTTCAAGTCGAGGAGCGTTTATGAATACGGGGGGTATACTCTCTCAGCAGTCATGTTATAGTGCCTAGAATATACTTACGTTCCGGCATGTGTAAATGGCTGCGTAAGACGCCGTGGCCACTCCCCCTTACTAGAGAGTACTGCACGTTTCTAACGCGTTTGTGCTAGCGTCCCTTAAGCGGGAGATCCGATGATTCCCTCCGGAGCTTCGCCCACTCATCATCATTCACCCCGTGGATATGCTGTGATT
>NC_051163.1:157065769-157097934 GCF_013339745.2 Dermacentor silvarum | reverse complement strand
TCTTTTACCACTCAATGAGACAGGCAATGACCTGCCACTGTGGATCGACAATATATGCAAAGGTGTACAAGTTATCTGCATTCTCTTTTGAACTGCACACAACAGATGACGACATAAGAAACAATAAGAGCGCCGTCTAACAATTGAGGATCCTCGGTTGTTTGTTAGCATCTATGATGTGTGCTTTGCATTGTGGCATACTCATTTGTTATGCGCTGCAGCACAAAGGCTCCAAACCAATTCAATCAACTCTCTAATAGCTCAGACACCATACAAATTACAATAATTGAGCAACCTGTACAGAAATGGAAAACTGAGGTGCAGTGGACAGAACAATTAACAGGGCCATTAAGGAGTTTATTTTTTAGAAAGTAAGTGCGGTAACATATCTACAGAACCATCATAAGGGATTGTTTAATTGGGCCTTTATGATGGTTATGATTGTTTAATTGGGCATAAGGGATTGTTTAAATCACTGAAGTGTGTGCTAAAGTTTGATGTTAGTATAACTGCAAGCTTTCAACAAAAAGGCAATTTTGCGTTGGAAACCCACACCTACAAAGTAATTCAATATCCTGTAGACTAGTAGTACAAATGGGGTCCTTTGTTTTTGGGAAGAACCACATAATTTCCAAAGTTTGTACCCCAAACAAGTTCTGTGAAAGCTGGGTTAAACCAGATTTCCCCCAGAGTGAACGAAGGGAAACCACAATGACAAAGTATTGCCACTCCATTTTTTTAGCTGTATTCGGATGACCGGCTCAATTTCCCTGAGCTAGCACGACATGACTGAGTGCCACCAAACAACACTACAAACAATGACACTGCAAACAAGCTGCTAGCGCCACATGCCGCCTCATTGCAGCACACCAATATGCTTCATCGCATTTTGCTGCTCAGCCACGCCACACTCGTCTGTGTAATTCGGTCAATAATGTGACTCCAGCTTTATGAACTAATCACATACCTAATATATTAATACGTACACCGCACAGTAATGGGACCATGTGACTGAAAATTCTGTTTAGCATGAGTTGATTCATCCACGATCTTACACATGAATGTACTTACGGGCATGTATATTGGCTGAAGCGTGTGCCACAGTGCCTTGCATGTGACTCTGACAGCCAGGCGTGCAGTGGATATGCCCACCCGGAAGTAGAGCGCGATATCCTGCATGAGGTCTCCAGAAGACAGATACCTGCATTGATATTATAGAATATACACATTTCATAACAACTGCTTGATGGGCCATTGGAAGGAAGTAAAAAGGGTGAAAATGCAGCCACTGATCATGCAGCCACATGGCCGCACTACATGGCATTAGGTGTTACCTGAGCGTCATGGTCAGTCGTTCTGCAGAAGAAATTGGCTCTCTGATGCAATATTGCCTATCCAGGTCTCTTCCGCCAAGGCTCAATATAAAATCAAACTGCTGGGGGACCATGCGATAGTACTTCTTGAAGTACTCGATGTCACTATCACGCATTTTTTCCATCTGCAATAGGATGTAGACTTCTATTAATTTTATTTTCAAGCACACCAACAAATATCGCAGAAAGCACTTGACGAATAATTTGAACTTGCACTTGAGTCGGCGATATATGTGGGTACAGTCCCCATTCGAGCAAAAAGCCTAGCGACACTATGGGGATCACGGTCGCGTCATCTATTCGATTGCCAATGAAAGCAGCGCGGTGGCCTTTTACATACCGGCGTCAGACGACCACTTTTGACTGCGATCAGCCCGATCCGGATCGAAATTCTCGACTGCGATTGGCTTCCTCGCGCACAGGAGCCAATCACGAATGATAAATTCGATACGGATTGGGCTCGCGATCAGAAGTGCGCCGTGTGACGCCCGAACGGCAGACTCGCAGTTGTCACTCATGTCGCCTTCTATTGCTACCTCACGTGAAGTTTACTAAACATAGCACGTCCTGTTTTTCCAACTTTTTGAAACATGCATTTAATTCCGGACAGAGGTGAGTTTCTTGGGCTTTCGATTCTCGAGTTAAAAATATTTGACGCGCTGAATACACGAAACACTGCCACAGATGCCTACCGGCTTTTCCTTAGCTAGTCGCTCAAAACATCGCATCGAGCGGCAAGCGACGGCGATGAGCGATCTCGTCGCGCGTGAAATAGCTCAAATCGAATTTTAAGCTGTCTACAGGTGCTGGTGCGTCTAATTAGCATCATTGAGCTCGCGGCCACAAATCACACGATACGCACCGTGGTGAAAAACTCGCTCTCGGCGTGGCGCGTTCTCCACGAGGGTCGGACCCACCATCTGCGCCGGCGTTCTTCTTCCAGGCGTTTTTGGATGAGAAGAACTTTCATTTTTAGCAATAAAAGCCTTTTCCGGCGCTTAGTCAGCACCATCTCTGTACTTGTAGAAAGTCCTAACCAAGAAGAAGCAACACCGACGCTTTATCGCAGTCCTTGCCTTCCCCTGCTTCCCCGGGTTGCTGCAATTGTTACCAACACCTCAATACTAGATTATTCCATATACAGCCGATAATGTAGCACTACATATAGTACCTTGTCGGTTTGCATAAATGTATGCCGATTTTAACTTAATATGTTTTCCCGCAACCTTTTATTATATATAAATTTGCAGAAGCAAATGTATGGAGAATTATTTTTTTGTGTGGGACTGTATGGTTGGTCAGGCAACACTGTTTTGGGCGGAGCCACAACTAAACGGCGCCGCGATGAAATACCGTGCCATGTGTCTAGAATCGGTGGAGCGGCAAGCCGGAGCACCCAAAAAACCGGATCGCCGCACGTTGGATCAGACGCCGCGTCGTACCGTGTGTCTCGCGCTTAAGACGCTGTGGCCTCTCCCCCTTACTAGAGAGTACTGCACGTTTCTAACGTGTTTGTGCTAGCGTCCCCTTAAGCGGGAGATGGTGCAATTATAATGAACGGCGCTGTTATAAAATAGGAATGACGTCACATATGGCGCGTGTCATTGGTGGAAGTCAATCGTTCGATTTAGTGCGGCGAATTACACGGAAGATTCACGGTTTACCGATGATTCCCTCCGGAGCTTCGCCCACTCATCATCATTCACCCCGTGGATATGCGGTGTTTTTTTTTACCTCGATGGCCCACCGCGCGTATGGTTCGAGACGCCCGACGCGGACATTACAAGCTGGGACTCTTTGAAATAGAAGATCCACGACCCTTTCGTTTACAGAACTGGTCGGCAATTGGCTGCGCGGAATGAACTTGCGACTCGTGCACAGACATCTTCCGAGTCATACGTCTTTTACATTCAGGACGTTATCGCTCTTTGCCGCCAGGTTGACGAGCAAATGCCTGAGTCCGTGAGCGTTTCTCATGTGCTCAAAGACATCGCCGACGGTTCTTTTAACCGGTTCGTATATACCAACGTTGATGCCGACGACACAATCATGAAAGAGTGCCGACGGTTTCAACACGCCACGAGCTGCCGTATAAGCCAGAGATTCACCCGGCTGCCCAATACGGCGGCAACTTCATCGTGTGATGCCGTTCGCCAGCAGCCCACCTGTGACCACGGTACGCGCATTGTTCGTCGCGAGATTGAAGCTGCCTCTCTTGCACCTATTCAACCACCCGTGATTACAGCCCACGCCAGTGACCCATCGCAGCGCAGTCATCGGTGTTCCTTATTCAAGCTGTAGTCAGGCAGGAGTTTTCTAATATCGGCCTTCCATCAGCGTGCCCACTGACTCGTCTTGACTCTCGGCCTTATTCCCCTGATCCCGCTCGACGATCATACACCTCTCGTGTCTCCTTCCGCAATCCTGCGGAATGGAGAACGCCCGACGATCGGCCCATCTGCTTCTCCTGTCATCAGGCCGGGCGCATTGCTCGTTATTGCCGTCGCCGTTTGACCTACGCATCTCGCTAGACCTCCAGGCACCCAACTCCTTCTAGACGTTCAGCCGCTGGTTCGCCTACTTACTGCTCGTCTTCCTCCCACGAGCCTTTTCCCTCTGACGCTGCTGCTCCTATTCCCCGCTACTCCCGCTCCCCGTCGCCGCAACGCCACCAATTCCGCTCTCCGCAGCCTCGCCGTTTTTCCTCGCCGCCGGAAAACTAGATAGTGCGGATTATGGAGGTGAAGCTTCAATGCCATCGTCCCCTGCAAATCATCTGCTGACTCTCTCCACTCACCATAGCCTCCTAGAAGTCAAAGTCGACAATGTTCCTGCGACCTCCCTCATCGACACTGGCGAACACTTGTCTATTATGGGCACCCCTTCACGCCGTGGCCTGCAGAAGTATATGACGCCGTCTGCGACACAGACAATACGTGCTGCCGATGGTGGTGGTGTTCAAGTGATCGGAATGTGCACCGCCCGTGTCAGCATCGCCCGTCGTCACACTGTTTTCATTTTTGCCGTCCTTGCTCAATGCCCCCAAGAGCTTAACCTTGGCCTTGCCTTTCTTTCGGCACACTCGGCCTTAATTAATTGTTCTTCGGAAACACTCTGCCTCGATCTTCCTTTTGTATCAGATGCCTGTGAAACGCCCGTGAGCCGCTTAACCCCCGCCGCTTTTTTTCGCCTACCGCCTCGAGCAGTCAAGTGCGTGTGTTTGTCATCGACCCCTCCCGTTCCTGACGGCGACTATATTGTCACTTGGATTACTGACGCGTGACGCAAAATGTTACTGTGCCACATATCATCGTTCTCCCGCTACTAAACTTTGGTCTGACCCCCCAAGTGTTGCCCCACAAGATGTCGCTCGCCCACCTCACCGTTATACCAGACCATCACGTCAAGGTTGTCGCCATAACTGCTACTGAAGAAGCTGAAGTTTCCCGGTCACGAAGTTCTGACGACAGCATTTTTCGCAACATGATATGATCAGACCTTTTACCTGACCAGGCCGACGCTCTCTGCCGGGTTTTGGCCTCATACAGCGACATTTTCGAAATTCGTGATCGACCCCTGGGCCAGACTAAAATTCTCACCCACCGAGTTAACACTGGCGACTCTTTGCAAGTCGTATTAGTATGACTGGCATATTATTACGCACCCGTCGTATTAGTAAAGAAGACGGCTCCTGGCGTTTCTCCATTGATTGTTGGAACCTGAACAAAATTGCCAAGGACGTGTACCCTCTTCCACGTATTGACGACGCCCTCGACTGCCTCCATGGTGACATCTTCTTTTCATCCCTGGACCTTCAATCTGGCTACTGGCAAATCACTGTAGACGACCTGGATCGCGAGAAGACCGCTTTTGTGACCTCTGACGGCCTTTGCCAATTCAGGGTCATGCCTTTCGGTCTCTGCAACGCACCAGCCACCTTAAAGAGAAAGATGGACACACTGGTTCAAGGATATAAATGGTCGACGTGTTTATGTTACCTGGATGACGGGATAATTTTCTCTCCCACGTTCGCAACACAACTTGAGCGGTAGTGGTAGTAAAAGTTTATTCCATGAAGGGGATTGAAGGGTGAGTAGGTGGGGCCCTCAGTCCAGGGCTCCACTGGCCTTAGTGGCTCGCCGGGCTTGGTCGAGGAGAGCAAGTTGGCTCTCCCGTTCCGTGCTAGGAAGCCAGGTCTGCCACTGCCTGTTTCTGGGCATTTGCCCTAATTTGGAGGAATTGAAACATAGGGTCGGCGATTCGCACTCCCACGTAATGTGGGCAAGAGTGGGGCGCTCTCCTCACCATGGAAAGGTGTCCGCGTATTGTGTGGGGCTTATATGGTCTTGTCGGCATAGATTTGTGTGCGTGTTCGTTTGTAGTCGGCGCCAGTCACGAGCCTGTTCCCCAGTAAGGTCCGGGTGCGGATTACTAAATTTTTGGTGGTCACGTCGCTGGTTTACCAAGATGTCACGTGGGTTTGTTAGAGGTTCGTCACTAGGACTCGTCGGCGCTCGGATGTGGAATGCGCGAGCTAGCCGATCCGCCCTTTCGTTTCCCTCCAGTTCCGTGTGTGCTGCGAACGACACGATGGTATGATATTCTTGTAAGACATGTCCCAAAATGTTTAAGGCCGCTTTGGGGATGTTTCCAGTTAAATAGAGACAGCAGGCTACTTGGGAGTCTGTGAGTACCAAGGCTGACTCTCCTCTCCGGTCTTTATCCTTGATAGCTAGGGCGATTGCTACCGCCTCTGCCGTACTGACTGATTTTGCTTTGGTAGAGGCTGCTGTGGTCGATCGATGGCTTACATCCGCTAGGCAGCATTTGTTATTTTGTATTTTAGCTACGTCATGTAGATCATTCCGGGATGCGAGCCGAAGCGCTTTTGTAGATTCTTAGCCCTTGCCTGCCTTATAGGTTGATGATATTTAGGATTCATGTTCTTTTGGTACTGGAGAAACTATTATTCGATTCCGTATTTCCCGGGGCATTGGGGTGGTTTCCTCGTTTAGGTACTGGAGTCGTAGGGGATACCCAAAGCGCTCGAGCAGGACCCTGCCTGTTGCGGTGATATTGAGCCTTTCCCTTTGAGATATCACCGCGGCTGCTTGCTCTTCGTACGTGTTGTACACACCTGGGGCATCTAGTCTATCTGTGGCGGTATTTTTAGGTAGCCCCAGGGCCGTTTTGTACGCCGTGCGTATCGGGATGTTGATGGCTCGTATTTCAGCGTTTGTAGGGTGTTGGTAAGCTAGGCTGTACGTCACCGTGCTGATTATGAAGGGCTTATATCAATCTGATCGTTTCTTCCTCTTTAAAGCCATTCCTGTGGAAGGTTACGCTGTGTATAATTCGGGCCACCTGTTGTACTGTAGATTTAAGCAAGAGTAGGGTGTGATCTACTCTGCTGTTACTTTGTAACCAGAGGCCTAGCATTCGCAATTTTTGCATTCGCCGTATTGGTTGGCCTTGGAGTGTTAGCCGGATCTCTGGTTCTGTGCGCGTCTATTTTGCTTTAATTCGAATAAATTCCAATTTCGCCGGCGCGCAGCAAATGTCCTCCATGTCTACTTTGTTTATTGCCTCCTGTAGGGTGTTTCCCTTATGCCCACTTGAGCCTGTCGACGCCCATAAGGTAATATCGTCAGCGTACAGTGCGTGACGTAGATCTGGTATTGTCTCCAGGGACAGAGCGAGCCAGCGCATTCCGATGTTAAATAACAGTGGTGACAAGATGGAACCCTGCGGGGTGCCTCTGCCTGGTACCTGTATTTCTTCCGATCGGAGTGAGTCGACACCTACGGTGGCCGTGCGATCTCGCAGAAGAGAGCGTATGTAGGCGTATGTTTTCGCGTCACAACCCAATTTTTGTAGCTCTTCCCGTATGAGCTGGTGCGATATCGTATCGAACGGTTTTTTAAGGTCTAGCGCTACCACTATTCTATCGGAGGTGCCGGCTGAAGGGTTCAGGACTTCGTCATTTAGCATGAGGGAAATGTCTTGGGCGGATAGATGCGGCCGATATCCGCACATTGAAGGTGGGAAGAGTTGCTTGCTTTCTATGGGAGCGGTTAAGCGCGTCAGCACGACTTTCTCAAATAGTTTCCCTGGGCAGGAGGTGAGGGAGATTGGTCGTAGGTTTTGAAAGTTTTTGGCCTTCGCGCGTTTGGGTATGATGATTATTTTAGCCTCTTTTCACTCTCTCGGCACCAAGCGGGTGTCCCACACCTCTGTGTTAAAGAAGTCTGTGATTTGATGAAGGGTTTCGTGGCTTAGATTTCGTATCATAGCATTAGTGATTTGATCGCTGCCCGGGGCTATGTTTTCTTTAGGAACTGCGCCGGGCATCGAGCTCATCGTTAGTTGCGCCGTCGTAGGCAGGGTAGTGCTGGTTTCGGGGAGGGTTTCGTATATAGGTTTCTCTAAGTTTCCGCGAAAGTTCCTCATCCGTACCTTCGAATTCGCTAGCCATTTGCCTTAGCGTTCTGGAGGTGGCTGTTTTAGTGCCTAATGGGTCAATCATACTGCGGAGTATGGCCCACGTTTTTAAAGACGATAGTCTTTCTTGGGGAACTTAAACGCTGAAAATTTGGTCTGTCTGTCTGTCTGTCTTTCTGTTTGTCTGTCTGTCAACCGATTCAGCCACCCGGCCAAAGTTGGACCACTTGCTTACCGCCCACACTACTTAAACTGGTACGGCTGTACATACTTGTGAACGTTATCGATCAAAAAGTAAATATTACGCATATCTGAGGCGCAACATCACTAGGTAAGTATTAGGAGGTGTGTTCCTTTGATAGAAAATACATAGATACGTAACTCTAAAGACCCTAGTTTCTTAAGCTGCGCTGAAAATGCCATGCTATGCGCGCCGACGAACGACGTCTGCCACGAAGGGAGGGAACCCTCTGCACAAGCTCGTGTTTCCCCGACTGCGCGCCGACGAGCGCCCTCTGCCATGGAGGAAGGAAACCCTCTGCACAAGCTCATGTTTCCCGATGTATTGCCAGATGGCGTCCATGTCTCACGCAGCGCCTCCTCAATTTTATCAATGCCAGCCAGATGCGGCCGATTTCTAAAGACAACAGTCTTTCTTGGGTTACCTAAACGCGAGAAACATTGGATGTCTGTCTGTCTGTCTGTCACTCGATTCAACCGCCCGGCTAAAACCAACCAAGCTACTAGCACTGGTGGCACAGGAGGTGTGGCACCATTACGCACCATTATACACACGGCACCATTATACAGCGCAAAGGAAGCATCAGGCCTATTTGAGGCAAAATATATGTACATAATCTTGATCCGCAGCGTTCATTTATTAAGAATACACACTGCACTGGTTTTTACGTTAGTAAATAAAAAAATAGGGTGTTAGAAATGGTGTCGAAGAGACGCTACGCGTTAAAAACAAACCGAATGAAGCCGCGTCTCTGTAGCCGGCTTTAAGCCAACAGTAATAAAAGGTTCCAACAGATGGCGCGAGAGCAGGGCGAACGCGGAAAATTGGAATTGAATTCAGCAAAAGCTCCTTTGCATTCATCATGGGAGGAGTGAGAGGGGAGGTGAAGAGCGTGAGGGGTGGTAGGGAGGAGAAGAGAGGGTGTTACGTATCAGGGGTGGCACAAGACTATCGTCTTAATTCGACATCATTTGCAGCGAAGCAAGCAGATATGCGGTCATTTTTTTGTGTGTGTGTGTGTGTGAAGGGTGCTCTGCATGGACGCACACATTTGTATCCAATTGTCATCATCCAAATGTTGGGCGTATTTATTCGCCCCTTGGGACAGTTTCGCTATTCTAAGTTTTAGTTTTAGATTATGCCTCGGTCGTTTCCATCGTTTTATGAGGCTACGCTTGGCTTCCCAGAGATGCAGTAGATGTGAGACAACTGCCGGGATGTCGTCTGCTAGTGCCACCTTCTTGGTGGTCCGTCTATAGGCCGTCCGTATTTGTTCTGCCTAGGTCGCCGCATTATTTAGCTGGGTGTTTGGTTGATTTTGCCGATACGCTTTGCAGTCAGTGATCGTTGCTCGGCCTCGTGGTTGTCTAATCTTGGGCGAGTTTACCGAAATGCTTATCATGCTGTGGTCGCTACCTAGGTTTTACTCGAGGTTAGTCCGGCTGATTCGGTCTAAAGTATTTGCAAACGTGAGGTCCGGAAAAGTATCTCTGGTAACGCTATTTCCTGTTCGCGTAGGAGAGTCCAGGATTGTGACTAGTCTCATATTGTGGTCCTCCATCGCCTCCACGAGGTTCCGACCTTTAGGAGAGTTATTGGGGAGAGTGCGACAATTCCATTGCCAAATTTCTAGGTGTCACAGACCCCGTGAACGAGGCGCAGACGCTGGACCAAATTCCAAAGCCGAATTATCGGCTTCCGAAAATAATCCCACGAAATCAAGAACAATTAAGAATGGGCCCTCTGGTGCGCCAGCGAACGCCGGTTGCTGTCCAAAGATCGAGTCAGAGCCCAGAGTTGCCAAACACAACAAAATATATTCTTCACACAAGGCAGTTACACACACACGTGCACACTTAGGCTAGACACAACACAATACAAATCAGATGGGTATTAACAAACACAAGAAAATAATTAACGACAAGCGCTAAGAGTCCAACAAGTAAAACACTCAATAAAAAGGAACACTAAGTGTCCAGTCGTATTCACCGTGCTGGTCTTGTCAGACGATCTCGGCGTGGCTCGGGGGAAATCTCGAAGAAAGAACTTCCGGAAATGCAGACACTCGATGAACTCGTCGACTAGCTTGCCGGGGAATCCCCTTCTTCCGCAGACGCTCGGTCTTCACGTTACATCACTTCACCGGTGCGGACTGAACTCCTGAACTCCTTGAATTCCCTGAATTCCGAACTGACGATGCTCGCACGGCGGTTATATAGCTTCCACAGGCGTTCTCGAACATTCCTATCGGAGTCGTGATCTCGTAGCATGGCCAAAGCTTGGGAAGCTTCGAGTCTTTTCTCGTACCATCGACCGCCGCTGTCGGAGCATTCTCGAGGGGGGGTGATGACTCATCCTGTTGGTGCTCGCTCACGCTGTAGTTGTCTCTTTGGACTCGCCGGGTGAGAAGGTGTCTCGGCGCGCGCCTGTGCTCTCTCTCTCTCTCCGGTTAACGTCGCTTCGTCGAGGCTCTTCTATAGACGTCCAGGCGCCGTGGTTCGCGTTGTTGTTTGAGGCGTATGCGCTCTCCCCCTCTGTTGAAGTTGCCGCGGGGCCGGCGTGTTCTTTCGCTGGCTTGCGTGACACGTGGCGCGCGCTTGGGTTAAGCGCTCTTTTGTGACACTATTTCGTTTGAATTTGGACTTCGATTAGCCATGATTAGTACCTTCGCTGTCCGTCGTCTCTATAGCCTGCAGGCTATAGAGACGACGGACAGGTTGGTGTTCCCGGGCTAACATTCACTCGCTTGCGCATGGCGCCGCGTACGCTGTTGACGGATTCATATACATAGCTTTTTAAGTTTTGTAGCTCGGTGCACATTTTTTGTTGGAAATTCTGCATTTGCTGCGCTAAAATTGCGATCTGACTGGACAGCGTTTCCTGATTGACGGATTCTGGCTTCGCAGATTCCTTAGCTATCACCGGTTCCGTATTTTTGGGTATGGATTGAGTTTGGGTGGAGTGGAGTGCGGCCAGCTCTTGTTTGATTTCTGCTAAGCTAGATTTAAGGAGTTCGTTTTAGGCGAGAATGCGTTGGTATTCGGGACTTTAGTTATGGCTTTGGCAGTGGATGACGCAACTTGCGCCCAGATTACCTGTGGGTTGGTTTGTTGCTGGCCTTTCTGTTGGGCTGCCCTGGACTTTGTAGAAGGTGTTTGGGAGAGGTTTGAAGGTTTTGAAGAAGGGAAAGTTTCGTGGTGGCTCATGCTGCGATGTCTGGATGCCAATCGAGACCTCGAACGGGATCTTGATTGGTGTCTCGCTCGCGGAGTGCGGCTGCCAGATCCGTGTCCGAATCTCGGGAATTCTTGGTCTCTGTAGACTGCTGCTTCCTTTTCCGAGCTGAACCATCGGGATCGATGTTTATGTTGCAGTTTGCTACTGGTATGTGGTACAGTTTTCGAGGATGGTTTGTTGCGCCTAGATGCGTTGGTGTGCTGCAGGCGACGGTTTGGCTTCACTCTTTTTTGTAGCTATGGTCTCTTGTGAAGTGTGGCTCCCCGCACAAGGTACAGGTTGTGGTGCATTAATGTCCTTCCGTGGGGTCCGATGTGCCACACGTGCGGCACACTTGGAGTTCAGGTTGTGGGCACACGTCTGTGCGGTGTCCCACTTGTTGGCACAGTTTGCATATTTGCACTGTATTTTTGTAAGGGTAGCACGCTAGCTCTCCTCCTTGGTAGTAGACGTAGCGTACGTGGTACAAACGCACCGTAAAAAGTGATCACTGCAGTCTTTGAGTCTCCGAGCATGCGGGCTTGAATTATTTCCGCACCTTGGGATGGAATACGTAAGTTGAACTTGAGGGTATCAGATGGGGTATGGGGCTGTATGCCATGTACTACGCCGCGCACAGCCTCGTCTCCGGTGGCCACGTACGCGTTCACTGCATGCGGCCTGCCATTGATGACGATGGAGGTGAGTTTGCACACTCGTTCCACCACTTCTTGAAAAGGGGTTGATGTGCTAGCGTCGCGCAAACGCCAATGCGGGGGCCTGCGGCTTCGTCAAGCTGTCCATGTGGCAGCTTTTTCTGCATGCCCCTCGCGTCATGTACTGATGCGTCATGTACTGATGCAAATAAACATCATTGTCATTGTCATACGATAAAAATATTGTTGCCCGGTTTAATACGGCGCATGAAGTGCTCACCATGTACGTGGCCGTTGCATGCTGCGATGACCGCTTCGGCGAGCAACGGGTTGGTGAGGGATCGGATTGGAAGTCCTTGGTGGGGTCTTATGACGACCTTGAAATCGTCGCGTGGGAGTGGTGGAAGTTTGCGGTATTTTGACCATCGTCGGTTATTCTCAGAGGCGTTATGGGCTTGAGCAATTTGGGAGCTGGGTCCGTTTCTCGATGCTTGTTGGCGTTTCTTTGCTTACGCATTACGCTGTTGCAGGATGAGTACCGTTTTCCAGTCATCTTCTCCAGCGTTTAGTGTTCTCGTCGGACCACCGCCGCTGTAGCTGCTGCTTGGTCCTATGGTCATGGGCGTGGATGCTTGGGGTTCGGTGTCATGGCAATCCATGCCTTCGGTGTCTTCTTCGTGGCCTCCGCGGCTCCGAGCTGGGGGATTCTTCGCGTCCTCTGCGCCAGACGCAGGTGTTTGCGTCGCCATCTACGGCCGCGTTCCTCGGCGTTCCGCCGGGCGCTGCCGCTACCACCTACGCTCCGGTAGGCTTAGCGTGGCGCTCACGAGGTTGGTGGCTTCTCAGGTTCGTGAAGGGATGAAAAACGGCCCCTGGTCCAGAAATTTGATATCCACAGGTTCCGCTTGCACTCATGGATCGAATGGTGTCGGTCAATCCGGTTTTTTGAAGAAGAGTTAGCTGAAACGCACAGGTATTCTAAGAACGATGTGAGCGCATGTGCCTCTAGCGGGGCGCTCATACCTTGAGCAGCTTTCGACCGTTGTAGCAATTTTCCGACGAGCTGGCCTCCAGCTAAATTCCTCGAAGTGCCACTTAGCTCTTCGTCAAGTTACTGTGCTGGTCCACCTCGTTGACGCTTGCGGCGTCCGACCAGACGCAGCGAAAGTATGCGCTGTCCCGAACTACCCCATTCCACGGTCTGTCCATGACGTTCGTAATTCCGTGGGGCTGTGTTTCTACTTTTGCCTTCTCATGAAAAACTTTGCGGCGCTCGCACATCCACTCACTTACCTTATCAAGCAAGATGTCGCGTTTTGTTGGGGTCCTCTACAAGCTGACACCTTCTCTGAGGTCATCGCTGCCCTAACGACTACACCTATTCGTGCCAATTTTGACCCAGCTGATCCAACACAAGTGTGCACAGACACTAGTGGTCACGGCATCGGTGCAGTTTTAGCCCAAAACTAACGAGGCATTGTTCGTGTTATAGCGTACGCATGTCGTCTCCTTTGGATATCTCAACGCAATCACTCGATTACCGAACGGGAATGCTTCGCCCTTGTCTGGGCGGTTTCGAAATTCCGACCTTACTTGTATGGCCACGCTTTCCATGTTGTCACTGATCATCCCGCTCTCTGCTGATCAACCCATTCTCACGGAGATGCTCTCAATGTACATTTCATCTAACCACCGTGACTGTGACCTGACGCTACCTAACGTGACCCTTCGCCTACAATACTTAGATTTAGGTGCACGTTAAAGAACCCTAGGTGGCCCAAATTTCCGGAGTCCCCCACGATGGCGTGTCTCATAATCAAATCGTGGTTTTGGCACGTAAGACCCCAAAATTTTTTTACCTTTGCATACAATTCATCGCGTCACGATACCGCCGGGTATTCACCCTTTTATATGTTCTTTGGCCGTGAACCGACGTTACCAAAGGACACCCTACTTCCGGCTGCTCCCGCTCCGCCTAGCCAATATGCACGTGATGCCATCGCTCGTGCCGATCACGCGCGTCAGATCGCCCGCTCTAGGCTGTCGGCCTCGCAGGCGACCCAGAAGCGCCTCTCTGACAGCCGGTATCACGACGTTCGCTTCTCACCCGGTGCCTTAGCTCTCTTGTGGTGTCCGTTCCGGCGTGTTGGATTGTCCGAGAAGTTGTTATCTCGGTACACGAGTACTTGCCGAATCGTCCGCCAGGTAACAGACATCACCTACAAGATTGTTCCAGTCTCTCCGACTTTGACGCCTGCGATCGCTCCCAGTGACATAGTTCACGTCAGCATACTGAAAGCATACCACCCTGCTTCTAACGACAATGTTTGAAGTGCGCCGAGACGGCGCTCGTACCGCCGGGGGTAATGCTACGAGAGAGACATTCTGCCTGGGGCAGACGACAAATAAGACGCTTCTGTCGCGTGCTGGTGTGTCCACCATCGTGGCTACGGTGTCTCTCATGTAGTGTAAATACAGTGTATATAGTGCCGCCCTTGTGTAGTCGTTCATAACAATACTTTCTTTTTCAAGAATAGTAGATAAACTTCAGCAATACTGATTGTATTGCAAGACAGGACATAAGGGGCTCGGAGGCTGAATTTCACGTCACTCATTGGTCGTACAGTTCCAATAGTCTAATAGATCGCGTTAGAATTACACCATATTTGTATGCTCAAGGCCATTTACAAGCTATAGACGGTTTTTTCGATGGCGCCGCCATTTTACGATCACAGTGCCGTCTTTCGGAAGGCGCCAGCTGGTACGTGGAATCGCGCTGCATGGTGCATACCGAACGTGCTGTTAACGATGAGTTCCAAGTGTTCGCTTTCCCCTGAAAGGTCTCGATATGTTTTTTCGACTGTAAAACTTCTTTGCGTGTCGTTAGTAGGAATTGAGCTTCCATATAGCCGCAATATCGAACGGTGACGGGACTAGAGGCGCTGCCACAGCTCTATCCGGGATCGGAATAGGATGCGAGTCAAATATGAACATTGTTGACACATAACGTTCATGCAACGTGTCATTATTCTTTGTCTAGCCTTGAATTTATTAAGGTATCATAAAGGCGAAAACAATCATTGGTGTGTCCGTGTGTCATTAGGTGTGCCACACAAGCGTACATCCCAGTGCCAGTAACTAGCGAAGTTCCCTGGAAACACGTTTTGCTAGTTTTCGTGCTACTAACATTTTCAAGCAAAGCTTGTATTGGCTCACAAGTTTCGGTGGCGTGCGCCACACGTGACACAAAAAGTTACGTGTGGCCCATACCCGCATTGGATATGCGGGTATGAGCCATGGATTTACGGGTATTGGCCAGGGACAAAAAAGAAACAAGGAAAGAAGGGAAGAAAGAAGGAAGGAAAGAAAGAATAGGCATGTGTGGGGAAAGCTGCGCCTGCGCCAGATCACGTGACGCACGCGACCAATTAGGGTCGTTTGGTTGTCGCGGGGAGGTAAAGAAAAGAAAACGGGCTTGGCACGCTCTCCGCGGGGCCTCACTCTCATGTCATCACTCTTCGCATCCAGTTGGGAAGGCTCCGTGTGGTGCGTTCCGCCGAAGAGTAGGCTGCGTTTGAGCAACGGCGCCGCAAACTCCCTCGGGAAATGGCTCGTAGTCCAAGTTCCGATTATAGCGTGAGGGCTTCCGAAGCCCGGGCGAATCGTCATCGAACAGCCGCTGACCCCGAATAGCGGGAGCGCGATGTTGAGGCCAAACGTCAGCGTCGTCTTGCCCTCCAGGAACCCCACAACGATGGTGCACGCCTCGGAACGCTAGTGCCAACTTCCCTGCTGCCACGGTAAGGTTTCAAGGTGAGTTTCTCAACCGGAACTTCGGAGCCAGCTGCAGTGCGCGTGATCGGTTATGGTTCCAGCACAACGTCAGTGAAGTTCGTTCTGAGGAACACCGCAGAAACGCACAAGCTTCGCTTAAACCCATTTCATCGACAGGGGAGGGGCTGCTGTGTTTTGTAGCGTGAGCTACACTGGCCGAGGTTGAGCAGTTTCACGTGGCTCCTGTAGAGTATGCTGCGCATGCGCGAGGAGCAGTGACGTCACACGGCGCACAGCTGGCGCGCCGGGCGTTTGCGCGGGGAATTTGATCGTTTGCGCTGGGCGTTTGCCAGTGTGGTATAGCCATATAGAAGGAGCGTGACATTGCTGCTTAGCGGCGCGTAAGAGCGGAGAAGCTTAACTCATCGGATCCCAAAGTAGTTTCCTGGCAATTAGCGGTTGAGCGTAGGAAGAACGACCAGAAGAAGGCTAAACGTGCTGCGGAGACACCGGAGCAAAGGGAGGAACGTCTAGCAAAGCGGCGTCGCCAGGAGGCTGAGCTACCTGCCCGACCATCTCAGCAGCAGCAACAACAAGACGCCGTCGATGACGTCAAGGCTCTCCGACTGACTGACTATACGGTGAAACTAAGCGAAAGCGCCAGTGCGACTCGGACCTTCGAGACGGTCTTCGTAAACAATCCATTTGGATATGTGTGCAACGTGTGTGAAAAACTGTGGCACATGAAAGGCTTAACGCCGGTAAGTATTGACATGCGTGAAACGTTGAGTTTAGCGGTGCCGCCTGAGTGGGGTGAAAACGTGGCGTGGGTTCGTACAACGTGCAAGAACTTTCTAGTTAAGCAGAAGATTCCACTCTTTTGCGTTACCAATGGGTATCTTTACCCGCCCATTCCACGAGGTCTACCGGTTCTGAACGATGTGGCCGAACGTTTATTTACGCCACGGATTCCCTTCGTTCAGATCCACCGTCTAATGAACTGGAGAAATGGTCAGTTTGGCATTAAGGGACCCATGATGAACGTGCCGGTAGACGCGGACGAGATGCTAAAGCAGTTGCCTCGCAGCTAGAAGAGAATAAGTGCATAGTGGTGAACATAACGAGGAGAATGTTTGCCTACACTACTTATTTGTCGAACATGGATTCTCGCGATGTGCTTGGACCATGGGTTGAGGTACTGAGAGACTCACTGCTTTATAAATGGTATACGGCATAAGCATTGACGAGGGGCGTTTGGAAAAGCTGTATCGGGAAGCCGTCGCGCCAGACGAAGATGTTAACGTGGAGGCTTGTCCGGATCTTGCTGATTTAGATGGTCCGATGAATGTGGCCACAGCTTTGACATTGCACCCCCATAGTTTGGTGTACGATGAAGACGCGGTCTTAACCATGGCCCCGGGAGGGGGCAAGAGACCTGTCAGCGTCTTGTATAACACCCGTGCTGAGTAACTGTCTTTCCCTGAGATATACTTGGGCCAGGCTCGTTGTATAGCCCCAGAAACTAAGCCTACTCCATTCTCCATTGCCTCGAGTGAGCTTCGCACGAAAGAAAGACGGGTGCTTTGCCGATGCACGTACTGTACATGGCTATGAAGCTGTTGCGTCACCGTGTTTCGTCGCAGATGACTATGATGTATCGGAACAACGCGACAACTCGTCGTCTGACCAGACAGCATCTCAAAGATCCTGACAAGGTTAAACAGTTGATTGAACATGATTTGGGATTCATGGATGGTGTCCCAAACACTGTGCAGTACTGGCACAAAAGGAAAAGCGAGCTGTTCGCCATGATTAGGCAGCTTGGGAAGCCGACAGTGTTTCTTACGCTTTCTGCATCAGAAATGCATTGGCCAAATTTGCTGCAACTGCTTGCGAAACAGCAGGTTAAGCACCACACCACCGAGCCGTCTTTGTAGCAATACAGAAGCAACCAGACGTTGAATAAAAAAAAAAGAAATGTACATGTGGCACATAATGCGTATACCGTCTGTGTGTCGTGTAAACAGCAGTAAGCATGATAATCAAGCTAATCTTAGACAACCAGGAAAGCTAAGAATAACCAGCTGAACCTTTGCTTACGCTACGTATATCCTGGCATAGCCTAGCTAAGCCACAGCTATTTTTTTTTTCAGGGTATGATTTTGTACGCATTGTTTGCCTGGCACACGGATATCAATCTTTGCAAAATAAATAACTGTGAAATAACTCGACCGGGAGGGTAGTTAACGTAAAGTACTCGATAAAACAGCCTGGTGACAGTGGCTGCGAATATGCCGCGATCAACCAGCCGCACGCAACGCGTTTGAAACAATATGCGCACTCTTAGGTGTCGAGTGGTACATGTGCAAGGGCACCTCGCCGACTCGAGAAAGCTGAATAACTAACTATTCTCTACAACAGCTGCTTAGTTTCTGATGTAATACAGCGCGCGACGCGCGGCGTGGGCAAGAAAGCTTGCCGGCGAGATTGCAAAGCACTGAAAAACCCAGCTGCACTAGATAGGGCTGATACACGGTAGGCATGGTTTTCTTTGCGAGATAAAAATCAGCACACCTTCATTTTCATCTTCGGTACGTACTTTTAAAAATACGTCCAATTTCCACCAGTGAGTACTTTGCTTATCAAGCATGATAATTCGTAGACTATCATTCCTAATGAGCTGCAGTCTGTATGCACTGCTCTTAACGCAACGGGCGGTAAACGTCAAGCTAACGTTGCCTAACATTTCACCGGTCGCCGACTCACAGCGTCATGTTTCCCAACGGTCTCATCTCGTTCCCCATCGTGGTGCAAAGCCTTACACGCTCCTTATTGCGCCAGCGTTGCGAGACGACAGCTGTCAAGGCGCCTATCCATCTACCCAGAAGGAGTTGCCCTGCGTATGGCTTCGTCGCGCCTGCATGTCATACCCGTGTGTAGTTAGATCACCGTTCGAGGAGTCCAAGCGATACGCTAAACTTTGGTATCGCTGTCAATAGGGAGTCTACACTAGGGAGCCTACATGACAGCACTGTTTTAGTCTACACCGACTCGACTGCGTAGTGCCCTAGCGTGTGTGTATACGTGTATAAAGGCTTTCTAGCTGCCAATGCTTGGGCCTAAGGCGAAACGACTTATTCCTTTGGTGTTTTATTTGACTAGAGATATAGGGTACCCGATTCTCACAATCCTACAAATGAGGGGTCTAGAAAAAAGGTTTGCGCCTGTGATACAGCTGCACTCCGCAGAATAATACGTTTTTTGTCAATTATTATCTATGAATTAAACTTTAAAAATAATTACCGTAGATAACCAGAACTACAGCGGAGGTTGTACATAGTGGTATCTTCCTGGCGCTGCCGAAACATTGGCTCCAATCGCAGTGCACGGTGCACGTGTTTCCGCTGAGATAGTTCATGTCGGTCGGTAGCGCTAAAAAGTGACAGTAAACAGGGTTGCAGTAAACGGCAGTGTCACGGGCGCTCGTGACTCTGCCTGTCCGCTGGCCGCTTTGCTCCTTACCGATTTCACGAAAACGTCAGGATTCTTCCTTTCCAGCCGCCGCTTCTGTGAACATTTTCTGCTCCCAGTCGTGCCAGTGTTTCGCGCTGGGAGGCTGTAATTTTGCCTCAGATTGGTGTTTGGGGGCAGACCTTCGATCGGCCGCTTGGCTGCTTGCTCGTGCCCACTAGCGGGGTATGGCTGATGCTGGGCCTCCTGCTGCGACGAAGGCGGACCGCTCCCGGCCTCCTGCCGGGAGCAGTCCCCCTTCGGCGGGGGCTTCACCGCGCTCGGACAACTCCGTCTTCTCCTCGGATGAACACCGCGTGTTTGGTGATGTGGACTTTGACTCCCGCGGCGTGGGGCCGCCTGCTGCCGCCGATGATCGCGATGCGAGGCCGGCGGAGCCGAGTTGACGCCTTTTTGACGGCGTCGTTTCATCGCGCTGTCGCTCTACAGAAGGAGATAACCGACATTCTGTTCGACTCTAATTGCAAGGTGACCAACAATCACCGGTCTGAAATTCTAGCCGCCTCAGACAGCTGCTCCAGGAGTGTGCGGATATGCGGGCTGTGTCGGCGAGGCAGTGTGGCCGCGCCGACGAGCTGTGCGACCACCTGGAGCGGACGAGGGCGACTGGCGCCGTGGTTCACCATGGGGCTGTTCCGGCGGCTTCGCATCCTGCCTCAGATGCTGTTGTAGTCCGTGGAAGTGTGCCAGTGGGCGTGGGTGAGGTGGCCGGTGCGGGGGGGCCTTGGCGTGGGAGCTGTGGTGCCTGCCGGCGGGGCTACCGACTCGGTCATCTGGCGAGATCATGCCCACATTATGTTCTTGATGCCTCTTGGGCCAACTGCTACAGCAGCTCATGATTTGTCGGAATTAATGAAAGTAACATAGATCCGGTCAAAGAGCGCATTGGAGACATTTCTGTACGGAAACTAACGCACGGTCTGACAATTCTTTTCGACAATAAAGGTTCCATGTATAGACTTAAGGCGGCTATTGAAAGCAATGTGGTCACAAATAATTCCATGTCGGTCAAATTTGCACAAAAACGGAAGCCACATGTCAAGCTCACTGGGTTGGACCTCGACATCCTCGCGGCCAATCTCATTGCCCAGCTGAACGTGAGAAACCCTAATTTAACGCTCGATCCCTCCACCTGCTCTGTACGCACATCGTTTAAAGAAAGGTCCGGCAACTTCACCCAGTCGACCCGGTGACGTTTCGGACACTCGTGGCCCGGGGTCGCGTCGCGTTGGGATGAACGTCCGCTGCCGTGGTAGAGAATATCCACGTGCCTACATGCACCTTCTGTGGAACGTACGTCCATCCCCGCCGTGTTTGCCCTGTGCGGCAACAGGCAGACAGGGCTGTATGCACGTGTTGCGCGGGCGATCACCTTGCTGCTCAATGTGCGGTCCGCATGGGTGATGCGGCTGTGTGTTGGAATGAATGCCGCAGGGCGGGCCGCCACAACTCGCACCCCACTGGAGATAAACCCTATCCTGGTCAGCAGAGTTGCTCGCTTGCGAGCACGAACCGATAATGGATAGTATTACCTACATTACAGTAGGGAGGAAGCGCGGTGGTCTCGGTGCGCTTCGGGCGACGGCCGTGGTTCGCGTTCGCCCGGGCCGGTGCGCTCGTTCTCTGGTGTCGAATGCGCACTCGGAATCGCCGCGCACGTTCCCCAACTTTCGACTGCCCTATTTACCACTTCGATTTTGCACTTTCTTCTTGCTTCAAACGGTTTCACTAGGTCTTAGTCTCTTCATTTTCAATATTTTGGTGCCTCCCCTCCTCTGGGAGTGAGCATGTGCTGTAGTGAGAGTGCACAGTCGTGAATGTGGTTCCCATTTCCAAGCATTCTCTTTCGCCTACTACAGTTAGCATTCAGCTATGGCTAGTTCTACAGGGCTGAAATTCTTACAGGCCAATATAGACCACACTCGGGACGTGACAAAGCTACTTGTGGAACACATGACACGCGAGGGCTTTGCCTTCGCAATTGTATCAGACGCATACACAAGCGCTGACAAGATACCGAAAGTGTCTTACTCAATTACTGTCTTTCATGCACCGGTGGGCCCGCGTGTGATGTTACTGGATCGCATCCCTGGATTTGACCTTTTCCCACTGTACCTTTCGCAACTGGCCGTCAGTGGCGAGGGCGCTTGGCGGGCCTTTATAGTGGTAGCAACTTATGCCCCACCTCACAGACCACTGGATCCGATTCTTGACGAGCTGGCCCAGTTCTTCTCGCGTTACCCGTCGAGCGACTTGATTCTTGCTGGCGACTTCAACGCGAAGCACCCACTTTGGGGCCCTGTTTCTAGTGATGTCCGAGGCGTTCAGCTGATCCAATTTGCTTGTGCAAATGATCTCCACGTACCCAACAGCCCTGACTAACCCGCGACTTTCCACACCTCCCATGCGAGTTCGTGGATAGGTGTCTCGTTTCTGTCCGTCCCGTTAACGCGGAGTGGGTTCAACTGGTCTGTGTCTGACACCGACACGCTAGCTGGCCATAATTATACAGAATTTTCGTTCTCGGGCGGCAGCGGACAAAACGGTTGACGAACTTCGCCCGTTGCCAAATACTTCAATCGTTAAAAGGCTCCATGTGGTTTGACCGTGTTATTGGGTGTCAATTCTCCTCGATTCTGACCCTTGATTTATTACTGGAGCAGTTTTAGAGTATTTACGCTGCTCTTCATAAAAACAATTTACACGTGGTCAAGCCGCAGGTTGCCCGATGAAATGCATGGTGGACGCCACAACTGGGCGCGGAGCGGTCAAGGGTGCGCGCTATGCGGCGGCGGCTCCTACGGGCGCGTGACCCTGACCTACGCGATACGTTCAGGCTACAATATGCCCGCACCTGAGCGTGTTACAAACGCAATATTATACATGTCAAAAAATACCTTTGATAGGACACTGTGCCACGAACTCACGACTAAAATCTTTTCGTTGAGCCTTTTCAGCTGGCGTTGACGCATCTGCCCCCACTCATTCAATCAGACCGACATTTGACCTGCTACGTTCTGAACTCTGCGGCGTTGCTTTTGCGGGTGCATGTCGCCTCAGATGATCCTACTGAGCACAGCGATTTTCATCGTTGCGTGAGATGCGTGGTTGAGAGCTCGTATACTCGCACCACTGATGATTTGTTTTTCACGCTCACGGAAGTGGATCACGCTGATTTTTGGGGCAACCCTCGCGCAGCGTTGGGGTTGGAAGGCTTACCGTCATGTTCATCAGAAATTTATTTCATCCTCAATTTTTTCTTTGCATCTTTTATGGAGCGCTCACATTTGGTCACTTTCCTTCTTGTCGGAAGGCTGGGAGAGTCATTTTCATTCCAAACCCGGCCGTCCCCCTGAAAGACCTACTGCCTACATCCCCATCGCGATGAATTCACTCTTTGGGAAGGTCCTCGAACGCCTACTAAATTCCCGGTTATATCACTTTCTCTACTCCCGAAAACTCATTCATCGCCATCAATTGGGATTCACCCATGCACGGAGTGCCCCTCTAGCCCTATATTCCTTGCGGCAACGCTTGTCTTCGCTCAAATCTGCTAAGACCCCTTCACCGGCCCTTTTCACAGCGTCAGGCATGACGCTGTCTTATTCTTCCTATGTAGACATCAATGACCCGCCAACTTTTATTATATGCTTAAGTCATTTCTGTCAGGCCATAGGGTTGTGTACAGGTCCAGTGGAGGCGAGGTGTCTAGATGATGATCCGAAGGAGGATTGGGTAGCGTCCGAGCAGCACATAATCAAATTTTGCTCAGAAAAGCTGGGCGTCACACAAACAGCTGAACAATTTGAGCGCGTACACCGACTTGGTAGATTTGTTGCCGGAAAACAAAGGCCTGTCATCGCCAAGCTAACTTTCTTCAAAGATAAAGACCGCATTTTGTCTTGTGGACCGAGGCTTAAGGGGACAGCGTTCTTAGTCCGAGGCAACTCGGCGGGTCAGAAAGAAGCTCATTGAATTCGCTAAAATACACAATAAATATTTTGAGCTTTCGGTGGACAAACTACGAATCGGCTCTGTAACATACATCTATGAAGGCATCGCTAAAGCTGTCGTCGAGTTAAACAGATAGCTGCGTCAAGGCACGTGTGCTAGCTCGCATCTAACAGCAAAGCCAGTTCGTAATGTTCCTTCTTTAGAGTGTTTTAGCTGAGCGCTTGCAGTCTGCTCAGCTCAGACCGGCATATGCTAGCAAATGCCACACAACCGCTTAGCGGGAATGCTATTGCGCTTGCGCAGGACGCTCATATCGGCAGCGGAACGAAGACCGCATCCCACGCTCCGCTACAAAGCCGACTGAGTGGAGCGTGACAGCCTGCCCACTTGGCCTCTTCGTCGTTTTGCAGCCGAGTTGATAGCGCGTCGCTCCGAGACGCGCTTATCAAATGCGAAATCTACGCAGTTCCCCGCAGATCACGGAGCGTGAAATCTGAGCGGAGCGGAGCCTAAGCGGCGCTCTGCCAAAACTGTCTATTATCAGTGTCATTTGCTAACACACGTAGCCTGATGTCGAAGCGCGATCTCATTTCAAGTTATCTAGATGATGCTCACTCCGATGTTATCGCTTTCGCTGACACTTGGCTGTATCCCGCAGTATCTGACAATCAAATTATTGCCTTAACAGGTATGTACAATACATATAGGTGTGATCGCACTTGCAAAAGAGGAGGCGGTGTCTTTTTAGGCATAAAAAAAAGACAACTTCAATTACGATATTGAAGTTGTCTGGGTAGCCTGCACGGTATTTTCTATCAAGATACTGATCGGTTGCTGTTACCGTCCACCAGATTCCAACAGCTCTTTTAATGAACAGTTGCGCATTAGCATAGACAAGGCATCTGAGCTGACATTAACTATCTGTTTGGTGACTTCAACTTTCCACTAATTGACTGGGAAAGGTTTTCATCACCATGCAATATGTCAACTGAGTTCATTACTTGAGCCTTGAATATAACCTCTCCCAGACTGTATCCCGTGGATCTAACATACTAGACCTTATTCTTACGAACAATCCTGAAACAGTAGTTCACATTTAGGCCGTTTTAGTGATCATAATTTGCTTCAACTAACCTTAAATGTACCTTCTCCTGTATCTAATACGTCGCCGAAGCTAATTCGCGATTATAATAAAGGCAATTGAATTGTCATCACCCCTGAACAACAATGCTTTGGGAGCATAAGATGCTACCGTCATTTTACGACCGATCAGTTGAAGAAAATTGGTCGATGTTCCAGGAAAAAATGTCCTGGTTAATTGACATGTGCATTCCCCGCACTAAAATCAGTAATAATGTGTCGAATCCATGGTTCACAAGACCCTTAAGCGCATGAAGGATAAAAAAGCGGCTTTACAAGTGCGCCAGGCGTGTTAGAACGCCTTCATCGTGGACTGAATACAAAGCCTACCTTAAATCATATTGCATTGCCGTACACACAGCAAAGAATAATTACTTAACTAACGGCATCCCACAATTACTCAAGAACAATCCAACACAATTTTGTTAAAACAATAAGCCCTAGTCAAGAGAGTAACCGCATTCTGTTACACAATGGTAACGCAATCGCTGTTTCCGAGAGTGAGTGTTCAACGCTTTTTAATTCCTTTTTCACGTCTGTATTCACAAGTGAGGATAGCTCTAATGTACTATTTGTACCTGATTTCGACTACTACTACATGTCACCGAAAAAAATCACGGTAGAGGGCATTGCTTCGCTAATAAACAACCTTACAGTGTCTTCTGCTTGTGGCCATTCATGGAATAGATTCTAAGATACTAAAAAATAGCGCTTCTGTTTCAAGCGTCATCTTGTTCCACATATTCAGGCAGTCCTTAATGTCTGGTATGCTTCGCTTCGACTGGAAGATCGCAAAAGTTGTACCATATTGCAGAAATGGAAGCAAAATCTCATGTGAAACTTACAGGCCCATCTCGCTTACCTGCATTTGCTACAAAATGCTGGGACACGTAATTGCTTCGCATATTTATAGACATCTCGAATCTAACAGCTTTCTTTTCCGCAATCAACACGGTTCCAGAAAAGACTTTTCGTGCGAGACACAGTTATTCGAATTTACAACTGATATCCACCTTAAATGAATCACTACTTACAGACCGACTGCGTATGCCTTGACTTTTCCAAGGCTTTTGATCGTGTTGCACATTGCCGCCTCACATGGAAACTTTCTGCGATAAAATTAGACTCCTCTACATTGTAATGGCTACGTAACTTTTTGTCTAATCGAGAGCAATTGACATCTGTTAATGACTTGCCCCAAACTACCCCAAATATAACGTTACTTCTTGTGCGCCGCAAGGAAGCGTCCTGGGGACTCTGTTGTGTTTAATTTATATAAGTGATCTGCCTAACCACATATCGTCTTGCCTACTAATATTCGCCTATGATTGCATAATGTACCGCCATATCATATAGCACTCCAACGAGACCTAGATATTGTGAACCAGTGGTATAACACATGGCTCATGACACTAGAGATGGGCAAAACGGCTCACTTCAGTGAGTGGCTCGGAACGGCTCAGCTCACTGAAATGAACCGGTTCACTTGAACGGCTCACCGGTTCACTTAAACGTGTAACCTGTGTTATGCTCATTATATATATAGTTATGTGGCTTTGAAAAAAAAACGATATATGCATAATTTAATAACCGTGTTATTGGTATTTTTAGCTATGTTAAGAGAATATTTTTAGATATATTAAAAGCGTGAATTTTTTGTTGTAATGAAGCTTTCTTTTCTGATATTGGGGATAAAATGCTTATGATACTGTGACAGGCAGAATGCGACGTACTCTTTTCAGAAAAAAAAATATGTAACTTCATCGTCATTACAGAAGCTTGTCCGTTTTTGAGGGTACTTTAAAATAAACTTTTGTCAAACTAAGAACACAAAATGACTGTACATTATGTTTCAACTTTATTCATTTATTCACATACGTACGTTCTCTATAATATGAGTAAGCTGTAACGTCATGCAAAATGAATGTAGAAATAATTTCTTGAAGTACCATACAAAAATCATACGAAAGATCCACATAACTGCCGCACTTACATTTCGTTTTTTTTTCTCTTGAGTGCACGCGCGATACTGGCGATCATGCCATCATACACCAGGATAAAAAAAAGAAAAAAAAAGAAATGAAGTTCTATTACAACACGACAGACCATTGGCCTCGTTTTATTGACGTGCTAATGATACACGCTCAGAAAATGCACTGAAGTGGATGTCATGGGCGAAATTTTCATGACTACACTAATTAGCACAAATGAAGACCAGGACGTAAACTGTACGTTCACCTCTTGTCGTTAAAGGGCCCCTAAACCACCCAGAGGTCGAAATTTAGTTCTGGTGTTGCCGTTGTGCACGAGTGTACAACGAAAACGTAGCCAAGGGAATTTTTCGAAATGGTGCCGTAATAGCGGAGTTACACACGTTTGATGACCGAAAAACAGCCCTCGCTCGTTTCGCTCTTTCCTTCGCTACTCTCCTCATCGGCTGGTACCCCCTCCTCGCCGAGTGCTTCTCGAAAGGTCACGTGACATACGTCATCGCCAACGCGCTTCTCAAAACACTGCATACTTCCGGTCACGTCCACGCTAGCGGCACATATACCGACGGGGAGCCGTCCGCCAGTGCCGTAGAACGTCTGCCGCGTGAGAGGTGTCCAAAGTAGACGGCAGTTCGGCCGGCGCCCCACCCGCTGTACCATCAATGGCCCAATCGACGACCGCGAACCTGCGCGCCTCCGCCACCGGCAACGAAAACATCAGCTGCAGCCGGGAGACGACGGGCTCGGCTGCGCTCGCATCGCAGCCGACGGCGCCGCTAATATCAGCGTATTTTTCTTCTTTGTGTACAAGTATTGCGAAGAGCGATAACAACGATAAGAAAATATTGCGGCTTGTGAGCGTCGGTATTTCATTTCAAAGCGCCGTCCGTTTTAGCATTGAAGGGAACCAGAAAAGGCCTAGCGACGATATCGGCGCCGTCGAGCGATCAGTGGCGGTGAATCTGCCGCACAAATGAGTCCCGGTCTCATCCTCTCTACGTACGGCAAGGAAATCTCACTGTTTGCGAGCAAGAACCTCTGTCGAATGGCGGCCCGCGAATGGCAAACGGGGTGCGATGAGTTACCGTGCCGGTAACGTGGACTCAGCGCTTCTCGGCTACCCGCTGTTGCTGCGGTGCCGGCCCGTGTTATGCGAAGCGTACCGCTATAGACCCTGTGCTGCGTGCACGTCTGGAAAGGCCAACACTGTCGCACTCTGTTCCCGCAGCTAATCAGACCGCTAAGCACGACTGTGTTGGAACGCGAGCGATTTGGCACTTGCGTTGCGGGCTGTAATTACCGATTTTCAAGGGCGCACAAACGAGCAACACGACGAGGAAGAGCAGAAAGCGCGCGTACCTGCTAGCAGACTAACCGGAAGTCGTAGGTTCTCGTTCAACCAACGGACATCGTTTCCGCAGTTGACATCACCCGATTCCCCCTGCTGCATATCGTGAAGACCGCTGGGGATGCCGGAAAGGCGAGGGGAGGAGAACGGCATTGCTTTTTTTTTTTTTTTTGTGGCACTCCCGCAGCGCGTAGCGCTGCAGCGTTTGTCATCGTTGATCGTGACAGCATTCTGAACTCGATGAGCGTTTACTTGAAATGTTCAAAAATATCTGAGATGGTTGAGGGGCCCTCTAAAGACACGGAAGACCATCTTCGAAGTGTTATTGGACCAGCCCACGATGTGCGATTGGTAAGAGTCGTGCGACGTCGTTCGAACAGTAGCAGGCAACGAACGGTACCATCCTTTGCCAATTAAGACTTCTTTACTTCTCCGCTCGGTGGCATCGGGTGCCACACCATAAGACGCACACAAAACCAAGGGGACTGCTGCGCACACCACACACTGCGAGCGAGTACCAGTAGCGCGAGTCGGCCCACACCGGCCACCATTCGCTGGTCAGAAATTGAAAAACATCGAAACCCAGCAGAAGACCCAATTCTGACGGAAAGGTTCGGCACGTCTCATTCAAGGACAGAGAACCGGCTTCCTCACTCCGAAAGAACCGCCACTCACTTACTGAACCACGGCTCCCTCGGTCTTGAAAAGAGCGGCCCGCTCCTGAGCGCTCAGGAGTGAGCCGGCTCTTTTGAAGAGCGAGGGAGCCGAGGCGAAAAGAGCGGCTCGCTCCTGAGCGTCTTTTGAAGAGCGAGGGAGCCGAGGCGAAAAGAGCGGCTGGCTCCTGAGCGCTCAGGAGCGAGCCGGATCTTTTGAAGAGCGAGGGAGCCGTGGCGAAAAGAGCGGCTGGCTCCTGAGCGCTCAGGAGCGAGCCGGATCTTTTGAAGAGCGAGGGAGCCGAGGCGAAAAGAGCGGCTGGCTCCTGAGCGCTCAGGAGCGAGCCGGATCTTTTGAAGAGCGAGGGAGCGGTGGTTCAGTAAGTGAGCGGCGGTTCTTTCGTTCTTCAGCCGAAGGCGAGGGGGTGAAGGCGACTCTTGCGAGGAAGGGCGGGAGGGCAGTTTCTTTCTCGTACCGCTAATAGATGGCGCCGAAGTCGCACCCAGCAGAAGACAAGCCTCTGACGGAACGCATCGGCACGGCTCTCTGAACGCGAGAGAACCGGCTCCCTTTCTCCAAAAGAACCGCCGTTCATTTTTACTGAACGACCACTCACCCGCTTTTTAAAAAGATCCGCTCACAAGATCCGGATCGCTCCTGAGCGACCCATCTCTGCCAGACACCATGTTTGGTTTCCGCGCAGGCTTGTCCACACAAGACGTTTTACTGCAAATCAAGGAAGAAGTCCTCAGCAACGTTCCCCGCAGCGGCGAACATGCCCTCCTAGCAATCGACATCAAAGGAGCTTTCGACAACGTCAGCCACCAAGGAATCCTAGAAGGGCTCGCCAACACCAACTGCGGTGAGCGAACGTACAAGTACGTTCAGAGCTTCCTAAGCCACCGCACGGCAGAGCTGAAGATTGGGGAGATCCAGACTGCAGTATACCACCCTCCCAACAAGGGCACACCACAAGGAGCAGTCATCTCACCCACGCTCTTCAATGTCGCCATGATCGGCCTCGCAAGAAAACTGCAGGACGTAGAAGGCCTCCGCCACGCCTTCTACTCAGACGACATAACACTCTGGACCACAACAGGGTCCCTTATTGAAAAAGAAGAACGGCTGCAAACTGCAGCCGACCTCATCCAAGAATACGTCAGCCAACGGGGACTACAATGCTCGCCCGAGAAATCTGAACTCATACGAGTCTGGCGAGGCCGGGGTAACCACACAGTCCCCACAGACCCAACACGAAAAATCGAGGTACACCTCAACGGGAGCCTCATACCAGAAACGTCATTGCTCAGGGTGCTGGGCATGTGGCTGCAGTCTAACCAGCGTGCTACACACACCCTTACGCTCCTCAAAACCAGTGTCAAGGCGATATCACGCATGATATCCCGTGTAACATCGAAGAATAGAGGCATGAAGGAAGGGGACACACTCCGACTGGTCAAAAGCCTGGTGGTGAGCAGAATCGCATACAGCCTGCCCTACTACCATCTCACACAATCCGAGACGAAACAGGCCGACACGCTCTTGAGGATTGCTTTCAAGACCGCTCTCCGCCTGCCGATGAGTACATCGACTGAGAAATTATTGGCGCTGGGGTTACACAACACCCTCAGCGAACTCACAGAAGCCCTTCACGTCTCACAACAACAGAGACTTGCGCGGACTCACACGGGCCGGCAGGTCCTACAAACTTTGGGCTTCAAAGCCACAACAACACGAACCCAAGAAACCTGCACGATACCTCGTCACGTCCAGGACAGGTATCACATTGCCCCAATACCACGCAACATGGACCCTAACCTACACTCCGGAAGGAGGAAAGCAAGGGCCCAATACATAGAGAAAACATTCAGGTTCGATACCACGGCCCGTTTTACGGACGCCGCTATGTACGGAACGAAGAAAAAGGGCGCAGTGGCAGTGGTATGCGACCGCCGAGGCCACGTCACCTCCAGTGCATCGACCCGCCCCTGCACGATCACGGAAGCGGAAGAACTGGCCATCGCGTTAGCCATCCGCGAAGGTCAACACGCAAGAAAACCACTGACGATCCTCACGGACTCCCAGCAAGCCTGCCGCAACTTCCTACAGGGAAGAATCGCAAGACCTGCGGCACAAGTCCTAGCCCAAATACCCAAGGAGGACACTGACGACAACACCATCATAACCATCATTTGGATACCGGGTCACGCTGCCATCACGGGTAACCTGTATGCCGACAGAGCAGCTCGAGAATTTGCATATAACCGAGCACTCATCACGCCGACTGCAGATGACCCTGACCCAGTTGACCCCGAGTATTCAGCAATCCTGAACTACCACAGAGGGAGTCGCTTGCGATATCCCCCACCCCATCGAATACTAAAGACGGAGGATGCCGCTGCCTGGCGTAGGCTCCAGACAGGCACTTACACGAACCTACACATATTACATCGCCTGCACCCCACAGCCTACAGGGACGAATGCCCGTGGTGTGGGGCCACACCAACCCTATACCACATTACGTGGGAGTGCACGCTACACAACATAGAACACCATGACACGAACACCACGAGGGAGCAATGGGAGGCACTGCTGTCCAGCTCGGCCCTCGACGACCAGCTCAAGCTGATCCAGAGAGCAGAGAAGATGGCAAGAGCCAGCGGAGCCCTGTACTAGGGGCCCCGACCATTAGCGATGCCCCATTGGGGCAAGACAAAACTATATTTGAATTAAAGTTTATCTATCTATCTACATGACACTAAACGTGTCAAAGTGTAAAACAATGTCTTACATCCGTAAACCTGTTAATTCGCAGTTTATCTACCACATTAACAATAGCTTATGTGGCAAAAGCAATACATTAACAATATCCCCGACTGCACAATTTAAGTACCTTGGCGTGCACCTTACGCCTAACCTAACATGGTCTGAGCACATTACGTGTGTCTCCGCCAATGCACCCAAATCATTGAGGTTCTTGCACCGGAACTTGCGCAGTGTTCCATCTGCTTTGCGGAAACTGGCTTATTTAACATTCGTGCGACCCCAACTTCAGTACGCGTCTCCCATTTGGTCACCACATCAGAAATACATAATGGACGCATTGGAAATAATTCAGAATAAGGCAAGTTGTTTCATTACTCATAATTACAGCTCCCAGTCTAGCATAACGCAGATCAAAGCCGAAAAATATTGCAGTCGTTGAGCACTCGCCGTGATATTGCATTGCGGTCAATATTCTATATATTCATTCACTCTGACGGAATATCCCTACCATGCTTGAAACACCACGTCTTCACATCGCGCAGATTACACAATAATTTCAACTATGCCCGCGCATATGGCCCTGACGCAAGCATTTGACTTTTCACCCCTGCCTCGCACTATCCGTCTTTGGAACAGCCTTCCGAATAGCATTGCGTCGCTCACAAATCATGACGCTTTTTGCTGTAATTTGACACAACATTGTTCTTCAGACTGATCGCATTTTTGACAAACCCATTACGTTTTCAATGCATTGTCACGGGTTAAAGATGCCCGTGTTATCTTTTATTTTTTATTCATTTTTGTTCTTTTTCGCTTTTTCAATATTAAGCAATGTATAAAGTTCTTTAACTATGTAATGTATAATAACTTTTTTTTCACTTCTTGCTGTTTTTAGGCAATGCTTACCTGTTCACTTGTTTTTTCTTTTTTTTTAAACATATGTCTGGTTTTTGTTATATGCAGATTTGTTCGTCTTGTGCCTATGTTTGATTCCTTGTAGCATCCATATCGTTTAACCGGTTGTATTTCTTTTAACATACCTCCCCCCCCCCCTAGCCCTATGCCTCTTCGTAGCCTGTT